>NW_027478439.1:1427500-1455000 GCF_051014685.1 Ptiloglossa arizonensis | reverse complement strand
CCTCAGCCAGGCGTGGTCCAGGAATTTTATCCGTGGACCGCAATGTGCGTTCGAAATGTCGATGTTCATGTGTCCTGCAGTTCACACGTTGACACGCAATTAGCTGCGTTCTTCATCGATCTACGAGCCAAGTGATCCACCGTTCAGGGTAATCGTTATGCAATTTTGCGTTTAAATTCTCTTTGGTTCTAGTTTTGAAAATCGATGCCCGCGCCTCCGACAAAACGTAGAAAGAAGGAGGCTTGGGCGTCGCCAAATTGACGACACAAAGTCCCGACTGACGGAACACGTCGAAAGTTCGCGCACATGAACGCGAATCATTCGACAGCCGGGTGCAAAGTACATTGAAAAACCATCATGAATCGTGGGATGTGGAACCGCGGGGATAATCCCGATCAAAGGAACCACAGTCTTCACCGATTGAGCTGACGAACGCACGTGGGAGCGTCCAGATTCGAAAAAGGACTCGCAGCCGGCTCGAATCGGTCTTTCGTCCCAACTTCAAACCGCATTCGACGCGGTGCATGGGTGTCCGACTCGCTATCCGAGCTTCACAGCCGGTCCTCCCGAAGTCTTCGGACGCACATCGACGCGATCGTCAGTGGTTACCCGGGGTCCTCGTGCAGAGGTTCCAATCAGCAGGACGTTTCGTTAGAAATCGACGAAAGTCAGGAGATAGCGGGATGCGAGAGAAAACGCAAAGAACGTTGCGGAACAAAGTCCGACGGCGTCTCGTTCCTCCTCGGTTATACTCTCGGGCGCTTTTACTCGAGCCTGGCTTCGACGAGCGAGCACACGTGCAGTCAGCATCTTTCTTCACGACCGAGGCTTCACGGAAGAATAGACGGCGGGTGACAAATAGTCGTGCAACGACCGATCTCTCTTTCTTTTTTCCGTTCAATCGTTCTCGTTTCATTATTATTATTCTCGGGAACTACCCTCGAATTATTATATATCTTGCACAAAGTAATGGACGTTTCTCTTTATTTATTTATTTTGTGCGTATCAACACCTCGCTGTTGGGTTGTTGAATAGACAAAGTAATGGACGTATTTCTTTTTTATTTTTCCTCCTCGGATAGATAGAGAGACCGACGACTACCGCACCTCGCGCAAGCGTCCACCTACCGTTATCATCCCGTTTGTCGAGAGAATCTTTGGCTGCAGGGCTCTCTACGCTTTCACGCACGGCCAACGGTGACGGACGGGAGAAACGCAATAGCGCCCTCCTCGCGTAAGCCGCCTCGCGCTTTGGCAATTTGTATCTGTTTTTTATTTGGATAACCGTGTTTCTGTATTTATCCATGATCCTTTAGGTTCTCATTTATTCATATTTCTCGTTAATGATCCTTCCGCAGGTTCACCTACGGAAACCTTGTTACGACTTTTACTTCCTCTAAATGATCAAGTTTGGTCATCTTCCCGAAAACATCGGGAATGCCGAAACATTGCCGCGCACCAGTCCGAAGACCTCACTAAATCATTCAATCGGTAGTAGCGACGGGCGGTGTGTACAAAGGGCAGGGACGTAATCAACGCGAGCTTATGACTCGCGCTTACTGGGAATTAAAGTAACAAAAGGATCGATAGGCCGTGCTTTCGCAGTCTCTATGCGTACTGAACATCGAGATCAAGCCAGCTTTTGCCCTTTTGCTCTACGCGAGGTTTCTGTCCTCGCTGAGCTGGCCTTAGGACACCTGCGTTATTCTGTGACAGATGTACCGCCCCAGTCAAACTCCCCGCCTGGCAGTGTCCTCGAATCGGATCACGCGGGAGTATTGTTGGCGATCGGCCACGAATGCCTCACACCACTCTTACACGCTTGGCTCTAGAACACCGTGACAACCGGGTCGAAGACCTCGGTGCACGCGCTCCGCCCAACCGAGTAAGTAAAGAAACGATGAAAGTAGTGGTATTTCACCGGCGATGTTGCCATCTCCCACTTATGCTACACCCATCATGTCTCCTTACAATGCCAGACTAGAGTCAAGCTCAACAGGGTCTTCTTTCCCCGCTAATTTTTCCAAGCCCGTTCCCTTGGCAGTGGTTTCGCTAGAAAGTAGATAGGGACATTCGTCTAGTTGTGTTTTACGTGACTGTGCCTGCCGCGAGGGCTCAACAAACACGGCCCCCATGGGCGTGGGATTGAAATAAGATCAATCAGCGCGTCGACGTGAAGTTGCTCCACATAGACTACCAATTTGATGCCAGAGTGCAAGCTCCAGTCACCCCTTTTGGTGTAGGCGAGACCTTTCTAAATCTCTACCGGCTCTGCAGGTCGGTACCCGAGCTGATAATGCAGCTCACCCATCGAGGTATTACCTCTAGCCCGCGATATAGGCTATACCACTGCCCCCGCGAGTCCAACCCATGGTCGGCAACAGTGGGGAATTTCTCCTCCTCTGTGGGCTGCGCCAGACCCCCGCGGTACCAGTTTAAACTACTGGTGGAGTTTTCGCACTTATTATGCTCCCCGTTGTGGGTCTTGCAACCCTCGGCACAGGTGGGCCAACTCGGATGCATGGTGGCGTCACTCACCAAAGGATTCGAGTCACAGACTATGTCGGTCGACATGGCTTCCCTCCTGTGCTTGGAAAGGGGAGAAAAGAAAAAGGAGTAGCTGGGAAAGGAAAGTTGGGGGGGGGGGCAGGGGGCCTTGGGAAATAAAAGAAGAAGGAGGAGAAGAAGAAGAAGAAGAAAGAAGAAGAAGAAAAAGAATGAGACGTTGGGTACTTACCGCCTCTCCCGCATTCTTCTTTTGAAGACTTCCTCGGCGAATTTACACACGCACTCGTAACACTCAATACTGCTCAGCACACCGCTCACATCTGTCGGCCCATTTTCACTCACTTTCACACCAAACGTCTGCAGGTTTCTCAAATCCTCGTACAGTTCACACTCCGTTAGTATGTGCATCCAGTCTTCGCACGCCGCACCACATTCAGACCTGGCACTCTCTACCAACTCACGCTTGTGTAGAAAACCATTCATGCTACCATGTCCAGTTAGGAGGTAGCACCTGTATAACCCTGGCTCGAATTTAACACTCATACCCGCAAACCTCACATTTTTTATATAACCATACGTCACTCTTCCTCTTTCGCTTCTGTCCCATCTATTCTGCCATTTTTCATACACTCGATTTTCAATTTGCTTCATACAGTCATCTTTACTCTGTAATCTTACATCTTGATTCGTGATCAAGTCACTTTCATTCACGCACGTACCCATCCTTACATTATATGCCGCACATCTCCGTTCACACTCCAGGTCCCACGGAAGTACGCCCATAAGGATTTGCATGGCTTCCGTCGAGACCGTTCGGCAAACATTTAGACACGCATATAGCGCTACTCTCTGACACGTATTCAGCAATCGTTTACCATACTCATACCTTATGATACTACCCCATGCACTCGCTCCGTACATCATGCACATCACTATCATACCTTTGTATATTACTTTCATTGCTTTCTTTCCTAATCCCCATTCTTTTCGGAGCACCCTCCTCAGGTAACCTATTGTATTTGTTATTTTTCTCTTGAGCTCTATTAAATGCGGCTTGAAATGCATTCGCTCACTCATACACACTCCTAGGTACTTGAGTTGTTTCACGTACCTCACTCTCATTTCTTCTGTACGCACGCATGGCTCTCTGTTACCCGAGAGGGAACCCTTTAGCAACATACACACCGTCTTCCTCTCACTTACTTCCAGTCCAACGGTTCTGCCCCAACTGATCACATACGTCATACATTCTGCACTCTTTGCTTCTATACTGCTTCTACTTGCTCCTTCAATTAGTATTAACAAGTCATCCGCATACGCTATGAGCTTACATTCATATCTTTCTAATTCAGATAAAAGTTCATCCATCATGAGATTCCACACTACGGGACCGCAAACCGATCCCTGCGAGCACCCCCTCTCAACCCTTCTCCACACTGTCTCATTCTTTCCTACAATACACGCATTTCTATCCTTGAAATAGCTCAGCCATAACCCAAGCTCTTCGCATTCAAACTGACGTGAACGTTCCGCTATTCGTCCCCAGGATAGATTGTCGAAAGCTCCTTTAAAGTCAACAAACACACCCAATACATACTTGCTCTCAGAGTCATTCACACATCTGTGCACTTTACACCAGGCATCCTCAGTTGATTTACCTTTACGGAAACCAAACTGACATTCCCTCAGTCGTCCATTTGTTTTTTGCTCCAACCTGCTTACCATCACTCGTTCTAGCACCTTTCCCAGAGTCGGAAGCAGACTTATCGGCCTGTATGACCGTGGATCAGACCGGACTTTGTCTGGAGATTTAAGGTGGATAATAACATCGGCCTTTTTCCATTCATTTGGGAAATATTGCTCTTTCATGCACTGATCAAAAGTTTCTCTCATCCATTCTGGGATCACCCGCAATACGTTCTTTATCATTTCAGCCGTCAAACCATCCATTCCAGGCGCTTTACCCGATTTATTTGCACGCACCGCACGATCTATTTCATCCCATTCAATTTGTTTAACCGCATTTGCCCTTACTACGTCATACTGCATCGTTCTCTCTGTATCACCATTTTCTGCATCAGGGGGGAAAAATTCTTTCAGTAGTACACTTGCACTCTCTTTCCACGTTCGCGTCAAACTTTCTCCATCTTTCAGCCCACACAGATCATCATACCTCCGTTTTCTCATGCACACTTTGTATACCTCTCCCCACGGATCAGCATTTCCTCTCACTCTAACGAACTCTCTCCAGTTTCTTTCTTTCGTGTCCTTAATCATCCACTTATATTCATTCATACATCTTTTTAGGGTCATTTTCTGATCTGCGCACGCACTCTGAGTACTCCTCGCTCTTTGGTATTTCCTTCTTGCTCTTCGTACTCGCTTTCTCGCCTTCTCCAATTCCTGTGTCCACCACTTTACACTTCTTCCATGCTTGTATTGAACCCTCTTCATAGTTATATCATTCGCCTTAGCAACCCAGTCAGTGATTTCACTCACCTTCTCATCTATACTCAGCCTTGCAAATTTTTCCATTCCTACTTCTTCAGCCTGCATGCGTACTACTCTCATGTACTCGTCCCAATCTACATTTTTGGCAGACCATCTCGTTCTTACAGGTGGAGACTCATTCGTACTCGTCATTCCATAATTTATGCGTATCAATATTACATTATGATCACTCACACCCCATTTGTTCCTCACTTCCCATTTGTACTCATACCTACCATCTAGACAGTACCCTAGAGTTACATCTATATCACTCTGTCCATTCGCACCACTAAAAGTATACCATTCGCTTGGCTCATTCAGCACAGTCATCCCACTTTGTACTATGAAGTTCTCTAATACTTCACCACGCTTCTCACTCTCACGCCCCCTCATTTGGAATTTGCTGTGCCATAGCGCACTCACCGCGTTCGCATCCATTCCAACGATCACCGGCACACCTTTTGCATACCGTATTATAGCCTCCAGATACTGCAAGTACGGTTCAATGTCTGACCCATACTGACAGTACATGGACACCACATACATTTCACCAAACATACCTTTTATCCATACACACACACCATACTCATTTGTATATTCACTCGCCAACATTGATTGCACATTCGCATCGTTTACTACAATCGCTGTCTTGATCATTCCATCACACTTGTATACACTCATATGAGTTGGCAACCCTCTAACATCCCCGTACGCGACATAGGGCTCCTGGAGAAGCGCTATACTCATATTTTCTTCGCACAGAACCATGCCTAAATCGCACATAACAACATTTGCTCTCTGACAATTCAGCTGTATCATGCGTAGACAGTCCTTAGTCATAGCGTATTCGTTCTCTCATTCTTTCAATCATTCGCACATGTTGCGGACACTCATTCGACATTACTGAATGTCCATCATTCATACCTGTTTCCCTACAATTTTTACACGTTTCTTTCGTTGCTCTACAGTCTTTCGCTTCATGTCCACTTTCTCCACATTTCCTACATACCCTTACTTTACTCTTACAGTCACACATCATATGGCCGAAGCCCAAACATCCAAAGCACCTCAGTACGCATTCAAACTCATGCACTTTAAACGCGTGCCATTTTATATAAACTCTTCCGGCACGTGTCAGCATCTCTTTCGCTATCGCACTCGTTTCCATTATTACATTTCCTTCGTTCGCTCCTTTCTTACTAGATCTATTTATTATTCTCACTCTTTTGTTAAATTCATCCTGTGTCACACGCTCTTTTAAGTTTTTCTCGTACATTTCCTTGAGGATGGTCTCATTCTTCATCTCATTCGGCACATCATACATAATAACCTTAGGGCTAATCATACCCGGCAGGTTGGCTTTGAGGCCCAGCTCGTCCAGCTTCACGCATTCCTTTATGGCGTTTCGCTCTTGCTCGCTTAGTGTCTCGATCACCACTCCATTGTTCCTAATCTTACGTACCGCTTTCATTCACAAACTCGCTCATTTCTTTTATCACTTTTTCCCTTATTTTCTCGCTCGTTGTGTTCTCATTCTCATTCTTTGATTTTACTATCACCGCATACGTTTTAACATTTGCACGCTCATTTGTACTCACGCGTACACTTTCTCCCACATTCATTTTTCCATCCACACTGTTCTTCTTAACTATGTCCGCATAGCTAACAGGCACACGCATACTTTCACACTTTTGCACACTTTTTCGATCTTGTCGTCGTTCCTGTCGCCCTGCTATTTGTCCCACCGCCCCGGTAATGGTCTCAGACAGCTTCTTCATCTGGCTCCCCAGATCTTCGTTCTCCTCCAGCCTCTTCTTCAGCTCCTCGTTTTCCTTCTGTAGGTCGCTGATGAACCTCTGGCACACATTCACCTTCTTTTTTATGTATTTTAAGTCTTCTGCAGTGGCACTACCATTTAAGTTTCTGCAGAAATATAATATAACCTCTGCTGGCGATGGAAATTTACTTTCTTCATCTTGTCGCGTCACTTTTTCTTTTTCTTTTTCAGGGCTAGCACTCCCTATTTTTCTCCTTCTTCTACTCACTGCTTTTATGCAGTCCGAGTCAGAAGCGCTCGTTATTTCTTCTTTTCTTTTCCGCGAACTTGTCACGGCAATAACATCATCGACAACAACAACGTCGTCCATCTCGCGGTTACTCATTTCTCCTCGGCAGCCAATCAGATGTGGTTCTGCTCCGCGTACGTCACCAACTAGCGCGGAGATTGGTTGCTCGCGTCGACCAATCAGGGCGCCGCTATGCCTCTGTCGCCGGCCAATGGGGCGCTTGGGATCAGCCGTCCGCGCCGACCAATAGGAGCCCCCCGAGATGACGTCACCGCCAGCCAATGAGACGCGACCAGCCGTCCGCGCCGACCAATCAGCGTACCGCGATGCCGTTGACGCCAGCCAATGAGACGCGGCGATATCCACGCGTTGCCACGTGCACTTTTACCGACAATTTTTCCACGTTATTTTCCACGTTATGCGGTATTTTTCACTATATCAAGCTTTCACAATCCAATCCACTTCCACCACACTACCCGAAACACACCCACACGCTAATTTTCTCGCACTCTGTACACGAAAATACCACAGCTTGCTTGAGAGCGATGCACAATACGTCCGTACAGTTCGTCAAAACAAGTAGTAGATAGGGACATTGATTGTCTACCAGCTTCCCGGGCGCCGAGTGCGCAAGCTGTGTCGTACCAAGGCTTTCGCCTATACCGAACGGTGTTGTGGCTAGCTTGCAACCCCTGCCAACGGTCACGCACGTAGATGTTTTGTGCGGCGGGACTTGGAAAAACCCCTCCTTCACCGCTCAAGGATCATCAGGAGAGTAGACTGTCCCGCTAGGGAAGTGATCTACTTGGCCATCTCGCCAGTGATTCTATGCGGGCACAGTAATCACCGGCGAAACGTATCCAGCGGGGGCCACGAGGAGGCGAGATCACTAGCTCGAAGCTCAGTCTCGTACGGGCTCGCGGATCTTTGAGCGAGTGTTTGACGTCGGGTGCCGTAACACCCGGTGTCGCCCGTCATGGCACACTTCTTCCTGATGGAAGCAGTGCCCGTGATACCGTGTACGGGTGCTGGTCTCTGCAGTAAAGAGGCTGGTGTTATGTCTTATTTCTATTTTTTTTTTTGTTTTATGGCGTTGTAGTTACCTGGTCTCTCGGGATCCCATTGCTCTGGTTGCGAAAGTGTGCAGTAGGTGATATGTGTCCTTACGCGTCAGTTCCGGCAGTGTGTAGGGCCATTGGATGTTGGCCCGGGAACGTTTTCTCTCAGTGTGTTTCGTTCCTCGTCGTGGTTGGGGCAGTTGAAGATGATGTGTTTTATTGTGTCTCTTTGACCACAGCTGCATATATCGTCGTTGGAGATGCCGAGTTTGTGTAGCTTTTCCTTTATCTTACCGTGCCCGGTCAGGAGTTGCATGGTATAGAAGTTTGGCTGGATCCACGTTGCGTTTATGCTTTCCTGTACGTCGTCGAAGAACTCGAATGTACTTCTTCCTTTAGTTGTGTGTTTCCAATTTGTCTGCCATGTGTCAATGGTTTGTGCTTTTATTTGTGCCTTTATTTGCTTGATTCTTACTTTATCCGGTTCGCCTTCCAATGGTGTGAAATGGAGTTGTCCTATTTTAAATTCTTCGTTGTGCCTGAGGTGATATAACGCTTTCCTTTCGGTAAGGAGTAGTTCTATTGGGGTGACTCCTGCGAGTAGGGTAAGGGCATCCGTTGATACGGTTCTATATGCTTTTGTGACTCGTAAGAGGGCTTGCCTTTGTGCCTGTTTTAATTTCTTAATGTGCCACGTGTTTATGCGATCGCTCCATCCCGCTGCGGCGTATGTGATTATTGGTTCGAAAATTCCTTTGTATAGTGTTAACATGCACTTGTAGTTTAGTCCCCACTGGGCCTTCGCCACGTGTGCAAGTTTGTTGAACACTTTTTTACTTTTCTCAGTTATATGGTAAACGTGAGGTGTTATATTCAGCCTCGTTCCGAGGTGGACTCCCAGATACTTGGCAACTGCTGGCATTCTCAGGGATTTTTGTTCTATCCTGACTGTGGGTGGTCGTCTAATGTCCAAGAAGCCTTTAAGGAGGAGCATTTCGGATTTTGTTTGTGACAGCTGGAGTTTGTGTTTTTTACACCACTCGACGATGGCTTGTGTGACACTGTTTGCTTTTTCTTCTATTGTTTTTCTGGCGTTTCCTGACACCAGGACCAGTAGATCGTCGGCGTAGGCTATGGGTTCGTGTCCGAGGCATTTGATGTTGCTGATGATTTCGTCAAAGATCAGGTTCCAGAAGTTTGGGCCGAGTATGGAGCCCTGAGGGCATCCTTTGGTGACTTTCTTTTCAGTAAAAGTATAGTTATTTGTTATTTTAACGGTTCTTCGCGCGAGGTAGTCCTTTGTCAGTAGATACAGATTCCTAGGGCATTCCCGGAGTTTTAGATTTGACAGTATGCTTGGCCACCATACGTTGTCAAAAGCGCTCGAGATGTCAAATAGTAGTCCAACCACGTATTTGTGGTTGGAGCTGTTGACTACGTGGTGCATGGTTACCAAGGCATCTTCTGTGGATTTGCCTTTCTTGAAGCCGAATTGTCTGTTTGCTGTGAGCGGGTAGTTGTGCAGTAAATTGGTGAGTCTGTTTGCTATCAGTTTTTCCAAGACTTAGTATTTGCAGTAAGCAGATCGGTCTGTAAGAGCTTGGGTTCGTTTTGTCCTTGTCCTCTGATTTGAGTAGGATTTTGATGACGCCTTGTTTCCACTTTTGAGGAAAGACGCCTTGCGTCAGACATTCGTTCATGAGAGCTGTGGTTTTGTTTCCTATACAGGGCCATGCTTTCTTTATTATTTCAGCTTTTAAAAGGTCAAATCCAGGGGCTTTCTTAATTTTGAGAAAGTGAATTATCTTTTCAATTTCTGCTATTTCAAATGGCGGTGTGTCCTCTGTGTCTGAAGGTGTTTCAACATCTCTGTGGGTTGCTCTATGCCACTGTGTTCTGCCGACAGGTCGTCGTCCGGGATTAGTGATTGAAGCAGGGCGTGTGACGTCGTTTCCCATGACAAGGTCTGAGCGCCCTGGTACTTTACTGTTTCACAGGCTTTTTCTGGTTGTATCTTGTGCGTTTGCAGTTTGTAGATGATGCCCCACGGATCTGCGTTTCCCTCCTTAGTAACAAATTTTCTCCACTTTTGTAATTTTGTTTTCCTTATGCAAGCTATGTATTTGTTTCTGAGTGTCCTGTAGTTTTTTCTCAATGTTTCCCGACGGTGTTCGGCAACTGTCTCCTGATATGCTCGTCGCGCGCGTCGTACTTCCGTTTTCAGAGTTGTAAGTTCGCTGTTCCACCATGGAACAGATTTGGGGAATTGTTTCTTTTTCGGTATTGCAGCATCGCACGCAGTTTTTAGGGTTTGCTGTATGAAATTTGTTTGCTCTTCTGCGTTACTATTGTTTGGATTAGCCTCCTCGGGTGAAGCCTCGTTTATTTTTTGGCTGATAATTGATTTCAGTTTCTGCCATTTTGCCCTTTTTATGTTGTACCTGGTTTCTCTTGTTGAACAGTTCGTTGGTGTTGATGTTTCTATGGTGAATGTAATAAGGTTATGGTCACTGGTGGTTAGTCCTGAGTGTACATTCCAATTTTTGATCTTTTTGTAGCATGATGTGTTCGCCAGGGTTATGTCGATGTTTGATTTGCCACGGCTGTTGTCGAAAGTACATGTATCGGAGTGTTCATTTATGATATATAGATTATGTTGGGCTATGAAGTTTTCGAGGCTCTCGCCTCTTTCGTCTGTTGAGTCGCTGTGCCAAAGTGGAGATTTTGCGTTTGCGTCGATGCTGAGGACTACATTGCATCCTTTCAGGTGTTGGAGAATTTTGTCCAGGTGCCGGAGATATGGTTCGATTCTGTCACAGAATTGGAAGTACGCACTTACAACATATAACTTTAGGTTCATTACTGTGATTTCGGCGGAGACACAGTGTGTGTTGCAGAGTTGTTTTGTTTTTACCACTGTGTATTCGCTATTTAGGATTGCAATTGCTGCTTTTACAGTGTCCCGTGTAGCAATGTTTGTGAATCGTTTGGTGTCGGTTATTATTTTGGTGTGTAGACCTAAGCCCGTGATGTTGTTTCTATAGCTGTATGGTCCTTGTATGGTGATGATGTCTATGCTCTTGTCGTTAGCCGTCTGTCTTATTTCGTCGATAACTGGTCTTGAGTTTTGGCCATTAATTTGTGCCAGTCGCACTTTGAGAGTTCCAGGAACTCCATGTCTATTGGTTCTATTTTCCATAGTCGATTTTTGAGAGGTATGTTTCTATGACGTTCCTGTATGCGGCGCAATTTGGAGATCTCGATGAGTGGTCATGTGGCTGTTTCGCCCGTTTACAGGCTATGCATGAGGGTTTCTGTGTTGTTTTTGGACATGATTTATAGGAATGTCCTTCCTGCGCATAGTGTCCGCAGGTTTCGTGGGTTGCTTTGCAAAATTTAGCTATGTGCCCAAATGCTTGGCACTTGTAGCACCTGCTGACCGCAATGTAGTCCTGGATGTGGCAGGCGCTCCATCCTATGAATACTCGCGACTGTTTCTTCAGTGTGTTCCGTATCTCGGGTGTGACCTCGACAATCCAGGTTACGGTTTCCTTTGCTCTGTTTCCTGTTTTGAATAACAACTTGAATCCTTCCGCATACTTGGATTTCGGTATGCTATCGAGATTTTGCATCCAGATGGCTGCTAGTATTTCCTTCTCTGTTAGCTCTTTCGATACATTATATATTGCCATTCTGGGATTCCTTTTTGTAGGTTGCCCAACCGACAGTCCAGCTTTGCCTAATTTGTCGCTCTTGAGAAGGTTTTGCATATCTTCCTTAGTTTCAGTTTCAATAAGTACACCACTATTGCTTATTTTCCTGATGTTTCTTATTTTGAGCTTGTCTTTCGCCGGTGCGACGTTTGCGATTATGGTTTTCTTGGTTTCGTCACTGTTTTGAATTTTGCTGTTTTCCTGCGGGAATACCGTTAATACATGTTTTGGCGTTCTGGCGGTCTGTTGCTGGACTAAGTTTGACCGCATTTTCGCTTTCTCTGCGTAGGTAACCGGTGGTTTCGCGGTGGGGAGGCAGTCGCGTTCGGCGATTTTCTCAACGGCTCCGCGTATACTGTCATTCAGCTGCTTTAGTTTATCTTCTATGTTTTCCTTTTTTTCAAGCTTCGTCTTCAGGGCGCTATTCTCTTCTTGCATTTTTTGGAAAAGCTTGCAACATTCTGTGGCCTTTCTTCTTATGTACTTTAGGTCTCTTGAAGTTGCTTCACCGTTGAGACCTTTGCAGAAATTTACTAATTCCTCCACGGGTGACGCATGTACTCTCGTAACTATTCCACCCTCTTCGTCGGAGTTGCACAATGTGTGCTTTTTTTGTCTTCTGACGGAGTGGAAGTTTTCGGAGTCAGAATTGTTTCTGTTCTCCTCCTTCCGTTTCCGGGAGTTGCATCTGGTGGCCATATTGTCGTCGGTATCTCGATCACCTGACCGACCAATAGCGGAGAGGCTGGTTCTTCGCACCGACCAATCAGGGCGCCGCCCGGGCCCCACGGTCAGCCAATGAGGTGCGGCGCAATGGGCGCTACTCGGCGTCGGTGGCGTGCCTCGCTTCGAGGTTAGGTTTCCTAGGAAATCTTTGACACCGTAAAACACTATGTGTTATTACACTACACACTGCAATTATTATCACAGTACGTTCCTCTCGTTTAGCTCTCCAAGAAGAGTGTCCACACATGCACTTTGGTTCACTTTTATCCACTTAAAAACTCAGTTTTTCAAGGAACGGCATGCAACGCGTTCGCACAGGTCGCGGCCATCTTGAAAAGTGAGTAGATAGGGACATGTAGTGTTAGTGCGTTCGATGTCCGTTCGCAAGCGAAGGGACGCGCTGTACCTCGGACTTGAAGTCCATACCAGCGTTCTCACTACTTTTGCCTGGTGTTCGGGCATCTACCTTCTCGTCGCACCGTCACGTAGTTCGGAGGGTGACGGCGGCGAACCTTCACTGCCACCTCGAGTCCAACCCAATCCGGGGTACACCCGCCGAAGCGGGTGGGGCTTGGCTCCCGGCCCGAGGAGTCTTGGCCGAAGCCCAAGACTGTACTGCGTTCGAATTATCGAGTCCTCCTGCAACGGGAGGGGATTGGTCGTCCCTGCACCGTCGCGTGATGCGTTCGATTGGTTCGAGTTTTGCGACGCAGGGGAAGAGTTCGACCCTGTTGCGTCGCGTTTTGTGTCGAGTCATGTTCGATGCAACGAAGGGGAAATGATCGACCCTATATCGTTGCGTTATGCGTTCAATGATGATGTTCGAGTTTGCAATGCAGGGGAGTAGTTCGACCCTGTTGCGTCGCGTCGTGCGTTCAATTTATTCACCTCTGATGTTGTTCCCCAGCACCGCGCGTGCGTATTTCCGGAACTCCTTGTAGAGATGTTCGGTGACCAGGTCAGCTTCTGTTACCGGCCATGAAAGGCCATTGCCTTCGGCTGCCTGTCGTAGGAGTTCTCGCGCGCGTCGGTGCCTCGGACAGCGGAACAGGACGTGTGGAGGCGTCTCGGCCTCCCCACAGACACAGTTCTCGTCCGGGACCAGGGCGAATTCCTTTAGCTTCGCACGGAAGTTTCCATGTCCACTAAGGAATTGGACCACGTAGTGGTCGAGGTGAATCCAAATGGCTTTTTGACGGTCAGACACGTCCGGGAAGTATCGGAAGGTGGTCCTTCTCTTCTCGGACGACGACCATCTCAATTGCCACTGTCGTAGGAGTTCCTCCCTCACCCGGGCTTTTGCCTCCGAGGGGGATACCGCTCCTGACTCAAGTTCATCGTGACTTATACGACAGTCACCAAGGGCGATGTCGTTTTGTCGTCTGATGTTAAAGGCGCACGCACGCTCCACTATCACCAGGTCTACCGGCATCGTACCGGCGATCACGCAGATTCCATCGGTAGACACCGTGCGGTAGGCCTTGGTGACGCCGAGCAGCACACGTCTCTGAGCTCTGGCAAGGATAGTCTTCGTAACAGAGCCCAGGCGGTCAGCCCAGCCGGCAGCGGCGTACGCCGTTATCGGTACAAAGAGGCCATCGTACAATGTTCGCATGGCTCGATGTCCGAGTCCCCACTTCGGCCGCGCAAGCCGCGCTAGCGCGTAAAACGTTCGCGCAGTCTTAGCGCTCAAGTAATCGACATGGGATCTTATTCCCAGACCAGCGTCAAAGTGGACCCCTAGGTACCGGATGGTACGCTTAAGGGCCACACTTCTCTCGTTAATCTTTACCACAGGAGGCCTTTCTCTATCCAGAGAACCTTTCAAGAGGACCATCTCGGTTTTGGTCGCTGACAGCTCCAATTTCTGGATGGCGCACCAACCAGAAATGACGTCCGCGACTTTTTGGCCTTTGCGCTCCAACTCGCGTCTCGTGTTTCCACAAACAATCACGAGAAGGTCGTCGGCGTAGGCTATGGGCTCGCACGCGAGCTCGGTGTTCGAAAGGAGCTGCAGAACTTCGTCGAAGACTAGGTTCCAACAGCTCGGACCGAGAATCGAACCCTGTGGACAGCCTTTGGTGACTTTCTTGCGCACGATGCCGTGTTTGGAAACTATCGTAACCTCACGCTCGGCGAAGTAGTCGACCATCAGTCTGTAGAGATTTCGAGGGCATCCCCGGGCTTTCAACTTCTGTAGGATGCTGGGCCACCAGACGTTGTCGAAAGCACCGGAGATATCGAAGGAGAGTCCCAATGCGTACTTTTCTTCTCGGCCAGACACCAGGTCCCTGAACTTCACTAACGCGACATCAGTGGATCGTCCATGCCTGAATCCGTATTGCCGATCCGAGCAGTAGTCGGGGTTCAGAAACACTTTTCTCATTTTTAACAGCATCAGCTTCTCCAACGCTTTGCCCAAGATGGATAGTAGGCAAATGGGCCTATACGATTTGACCTCCGTCAGTGGTTTGTCGGGCCCTTTCAGTATGGTAATGATAGAGCCGACTTTCCATCTGACGGGAAATAGTCCTTTGCACAGACGCGCGTTGTAGAGACGAAGCAGACCGCTGTGGACGGATCCATACGCGCGTCTTAGGACTTCGACCTCTTAACGGTCCGGACCAGGGCATTTTCCTCGCTTTAGGCTCCAGATCGCGTCTCCAACCTCCTCCCTAGTGAAGACTGTGCCTGATGTTCGATTTCTCCGGCGTTTCGTCCGCGGTCGTGTCGTCCGGGATTAACGCTCCGAGGAGCTGCGAGGCGGTGGATTTCCAGTCCATCGTATAGCCGTCTTGCGTTCGAATGTTGGAGACAGCTGTCTCCACTCGCACCTTCTTTTGGGCGATCTTGTATGTGAGCCCCCAGGGCTCCTTGTTTCCTTGCTCGGTAACAAAGTTTGTCCAGCTTTGAAACTTGGCAGTTCGAACAGCAGCTGTGTAGGCTTTTCTGGCGTTATTGTATTCAGCCTTTCTAGCTGCTCTCTCCTTTTGGTCTTTCTCACGCTGGAAGGCACGTCTCAGACGATACACGTGCGTCTTCCGTTTGGTCAATTCCCTCGTCCACCAAGGGACGGATTTTGAGTGCCATTGCTTGACAGGTATGGAGGCTTTGCACGCGTGGACGATCGCCAGCTCGATCTCCTGTGCTAGATGTTCGACATCCCTTCAACATTCGACGTCTCCGGGAAGGAGCCTCTCGCGTTCAAGCAACGCACGATCGAAGCGAGACCAGTTCGCTTTGGACGTGCGGAATCGGGGCTCCAAGGCACGACGACTCTCGCTCACGTCTGCGAACTGTAACACAAACTCAATCGCTCGATGATCGCTGGAGGTCCAATCGTGTCGGACCCTCCAGTTTTTCATAAATTTAGACATATCGTTCGTCACTAGCGTAACGTCGATCCATGATTCGCCATTTGGGCTGGAGTATGTGGGTATACTTCCAGCATCGTTCATCACAGTCAGGCCGTGTTGAGCGATGAACTCTTCGAGTTTATCTCCCCGCGCGTCCGTTCGTGTGCCGCCCCACGAGGGGGACTTGGCATTGACGTCCGCCGCGATAACGACCCGACTGTGTCCGAGAGCATCAAGTACTTTTCCCAGTCGAGCCGAGCTGGGTTCAATCTCCTCGGAGCATTGAAAGTACTGACTGACCAAGTAAAAACTTCCGGCCGCGTCATCGCTGATGCAAACGCAGGTCAAATGCGAGTCGCACAGATGCGAGATTTTGACCACGGAGAGTTCCGGGTTCCGGACAGCAATTGCCGCCATTACCGGTGTGCCTCCCGTGACTACTTTCGTCGCGAGCCTCAGCCCAGGGACGGTACCCTCTTGGGAATAGGGCTCCTGCGCGAGCAGCACATCGATCTTTCGCGAGTGCATCAACTCTCTCACCTCATCAAGAACAATCTGGGCTCGTCGCATGTTATGCTGCACGACCCGGTATTGTCTGAGAGGGATGCTCTCGGTTTCATTTCTGCCCGCCATAGTCGGTCCGAGCTATTGTCTGTTCCAGCGCGACCTGATAGGACGCGCAGGATTCATCTTTCGACCGATGGTCGTGTCTTTTGCCCCTAGCCTTGCAGTTTGAACAGACCGGGGTCTCGTTCAAACTCTTGCAGGAGCTGATCGTGTGCCCACCTCTAGCACAATGTTCGCAGACTTCCTCTTTTACTTTGCAGTGTTTGGCCATGTGGCCAAACCTCTGGCACTTAAAGCACCGAGCCACCGCAATGTAGTCCTGCACACGGCAAGACGACCATCCGATGTATACTCGGCCTCTCTCTTTGAGCCGCAGGCGAACCTGCGGGCTGCACTCAATGACCCAGTTGTTCGTTTTTGCGTTATTCGCCTTGGGCCCGGTTGCAAACCGGACTTTCAAGGCGGATGACACTTCCCCCTGTGTCATTTCATTGAGGTTTTGTTTCCAAATACTGGATACAACCTCCTCCTTTGTAACCTTTCGAGGAACGTCATACACTATAAGTGTAGGCTTCCTCTTCGTTTGGACGGAAACTGAAAGTCCCATTCCTTTCAGTTCCGCTGAGTTAGTGAAGGCCTTCAGGTCTTCTTCGCGTTCGGTCTCGACGACTATGCCACCTGAGTGGATGCGTCGAACCGCTGTAACGCGGATCTTGGCCTTGGTAGGCTTAACGACAGACAGAACAGTGTTTTTTGTTACGTCACTGTTCTGCTTCTTTCCTTTCGGCGGGAATATGCGCACCGCGTTTCGGGGTGGCATCACCGCGTCTGAGGAGACTCTCTTAGTAACGACCTTTACCGCATCGGCGTAGGTCGACACTTGTTTCACCGTCGCAGATTTCACATCTGGGCTGCACGCCGCCTTCAGCGTCGTCTGCGCCACGCTCTCTACGGCCGCCATGAGGGACTCCTTGGAGTCCTGGCGCACCGCGGCGAGCTGCCCTTCGAGGAAGCTGCTACGAATGAGCAGTTCCTGGACCAGCTCGTAGAGCGCGGATGTCTGGCCGATCACCCGGCTACCGGCCTCCTTTGTTACCTTCGACTCCGGTCGAAGGCAGAAGCTCCGGACATCCGCGATCACGGCCGAGGCTTCGTCTCGTATGAGATCGAGCGGTCGTATTTTGGGCCCAGATACCGCCTCCGTCGGTACCTTGCCCCGTTTCTCAGAGGCCGGTTTGCCTGGTATGGCTGCGCCGGCCTTCTTCTTCCTGGAGACCGTTGTCCCGTCTCCAGGATTTACACCCGGGCCCGGTGGGATCTTCCCGTGGGCCCCTGACATTTTATGAGCGCTGGGCTTTACGGCCCGTGGCTCTTTTGGATTGTTACGGGTGGGTACACCCGGTCCATCCTGCTTTTGCGGCTTGGCCGCGTTTTTCTCCTGTTTCTTGGGCAAAGGCGGCGCGGGGGTTTTGTCACCCGCAGGCTTCGCCGTGCCTTTTGAAACCTTGCTAGGGGAGGCGTGTTTTTGTCCCTCCCCAGCATCCACCTTCTTCTTCGTTTTTGGGGACGACGTGCCGGGAGCACCCGCATCGTCGACCTCCTTCTTTACTACTACCGCGTCGCTCTTGAGAATCTCAAGAACGACCACGGGTTGATCCGATTTAGTTTGAGTGTCAGTTTCCATATTTAGTTACGTCTTTTCATCCCGCTGCATGTCCCAGCCTCCTCGGACCCTCAAATGGAACCTGGCTCCGCCAGGTTAGGACATTACCCAGGATATAGTCCGCGTTCCAAGGCCGACCGGGTCTCCCCGGACTCCAAGGTCCCCTTCCTCGCCCAATATAGAACCCACTCGCCGAGACGTATGGTCGTTCCAAGCCGATTGACTAGGCACAGAGCTGCTTTTCTCGCCTAGCCGCCCGTCTAGTCGAAGCAGTGGCCAAAGGTACGTGTTGGGTGCACACTCTCCTGCAGGACAGGGCCCCCTCAGATCCCAGGACCCACCTTTCCGACGACACGGGTCGCCCCGCACGGCAAACACGGGGGGGGGGGGACAAACCTCAGCAGTTGCCCCCTCTGCTTCGCTACGTATCGTGTACCATCATTGATTGTCTACCAGCTTCCCGGGCGCCAAGTGCGCAAGCTGTGTCGTACCAAAGCTTTCGCCTAAACCGAACGGTGTTGGGGCTAGCTTGCAACCGCTGCCAGGGGTCACGCACGTAGATGTTTTGTGCGGCGGGGCTCGGAAAAACCCCTCCTTCACCGCTCAGGATCATCAGGAGAGTAGACTGTCCCGCTAGGGAAGTGATCTACTTAGTCATCTCGCCAGTGATTCTATGCGAGCACAGTGATCAGTAGCGAGACGTATCCAGCGGGGGCCACGGGGAGGCGAGATCACTAGCTCGAGGCTCAGTCTCGTACGGGCTCGCGGATCTTTGAGCGAGTGTTTGACGTCGGGTGCCGTAGCACCCGGTGTCACCCGTCATGGCACACTTCTTCCTGATGGAAGCAGTGCCCGTGATACCATGTCCGGGGTCGTGTACCATCAGTGATCCATCGGTTTTGGTGTGGCACTTTGCTCGAGTCCTGTAGGGCCTTTCCATCTATAGAGTTATGGAGTATCCTAGCCCACCGCCTTTCGATTTCTACGACGTTCCTTAGGTCTTGGTTTGCGTCTTTGAGCCTCAGCTTCGATTTTTGGATCTCCTGTGTTAGGAAGGAGCCAGGTTCTTTGTCCTTCTTGGACATGGCTTCCAGTCTTTCCTTCCTATGGAGAGGCATCAGCCATCTCATAGATGAAATTGAGAGTCCACCATCGACTGCTTTGGCATGAATGTACGCATTTGGTACGTCGTGGGGGAGCGCAAGCCATTTTCTGACAGCTCCCCGCACTAGGGTGTCTACCTTGTTCAGCCCACTCAGGTCCGTAGAGCCAAGAGTAAGGGCGTGGTACAAGCTGGGTAACACTACCACCCTTAGTGCAAATAATCTTTGCTGCGGCTTTAGAGGGGCCTTTGTCAATTTGACTATGGCTTCCCTCAGTTGTGCTTCAGGCACTGTTGTTGTTCGTCCCTCCGGTGTAAACGGGATGCCTAGGTACTTCCATTTGTCTTGTCTCCTCATGGCAGGTATCGCACGCCCCATGCACACGAATTTGATGTTGGGATCTACCACAGACTTCTTTACGTGTGGTACGTTCCTTATCGCTCAGATTATAATAAGTAGTTTATTATGATATGCAGGGATCTCGCGTATCTAGTAGTATAGTTCCCGTACACACAAGAATACAATGTAGGAACTCGAGGAGTACAATGTGATATGTCTTCGTGACTCTGGACTTGGAACTCGACTGATAGGAAAAACAAAAACGTAAACGGCCAAACTGTTGACCGCGCGGCGGACGACCCTTACGCGCCAATACGGAGACAGTCCCAAAAATCGACATCTGGCATCCTTAAGATCGTTGTTGCATTCATTCCAACACCCTTCCTCAACAATGATCATTCTTATTTACTTTAAAGAACTAAAACAGTCCGCACTTATTAATGAAAAACTTTAACTTCACTTTGCCTAAAGGTTTTGTTAACATATCCGCTAACATTCGTTCTGTGGGACAATATTCGTAGTTCACGATTCCCTGACTATGCACATCTTTTATGTAATGAAACTTGGTGTCTATATGTTTAGTTCGATTATTAACCCTTTGCACTCGAAGTTTTTTTTGAGTCATATTACCAGCAACTCGAAGCCATTTGAGTGAAAAGATCATATTCACATGTAAGTTCATGATATACGCATTGAAAGAAAAGTCATCGTTGTATGTTATTATTTTTTTAATTGTTTATGGATACAAATGTTAGGATATATAAAAAAAATTATAAAATTATTACATTTTGTAATCTTCCAAAGTGTGATACCTCTCGAAGCAATTGCCAATATGTAATCTTGGCTTCTCTAGACAGGTATCACAAAAATAATGGGTCTGCCGTCTTTCGCCTGGAATTTTTCTATTCGAACACACTACACAATCTTTCTTGGTTCCAGAACGTATAATATGTAGGTGGTTGTTGAGTCTGGCCTCCGTATTTGGTGTGTAACTGTATTCTCGAGATGTGCTGTTTTGTCGGAAATTCCCAATCAATTGGTCCACCAACAATTTTACAAACTTCAAGTGTGTCATTGGTTTTTCATTATTTATTTTTTTAACAGAAGTGTACAATATATATGCATTTACTGTACACATTTCCATCCCCCAAAAAAATAGTTTTCTCCACCATTTCAGGGATTTTCTCAGAAAACAATATGTTGCAGCATATTGGTCGGCCCGATCTACTCCACGCATATTTTTTGTGTAATCGATAACAATTTTAGGTTTTTGTATTCTGACCAATTCACCACCACGTACTCTTCTATCAACCGATGTCAAACCCGCTTCATTACGAGTACTTAACAAAGTGACAATCCTTTTGTCCTTCCATGCGAGAACTAGGGTTTTGCCTTTTCTGTAAGCCACTGTTTTCCTGTCTCACAAATTGCGGTTTTTTTATTGTCGTTGGTAAATATTTCCTATTTGTTTTGATTGTGCCGGTGAGGAAACAATTCATTTTTAGCAGTTCTTCAGCAAGGGGTATGCTTGTATAATACCTGTCGGTATACATACGATAACCTTTAGCATTAGGAACATTGTCCAATAGTTTTCTGTACAGGTCTAAAGGAATTCTGGAACTGACAGGCAGATCAGGTCTTATGAGATTTTCAGAAGTAATACTGCCGTAATAAGGCAAAACCGAATAAACATAACCGGTAGTTGAGTCGGCCAGAACGTAAATTCTAATTCCCCATTTAGTGGGTTTAGCTGGATTATATGTCATAAAACATATTTTCCCCTTAAATTTTATAACGGATTCATCAACGCAAATCGACTGATACGGTATAAAATGTTCGGAAAATTTTGAGTTGATATATTGTAAAAAGTTATTAGCTTTTTGAATGCGAGTCCTTAAGCACGTATTTCTGCCTACTGGTGCATTTTTGTGTAAATGAAGCATCCAAAATATTTGCTGGAATCTATCTCGGGTAAATACGTCTGAAAAGAATGGAATTTTACTGGTGAACTTGGTACACCAATATTCCTGGAGATTTGCAACCGGCATGGTTCCCATATTCAAGATCACTCCGATGAAGGCCAGAAATTCTTTCCGATTAACATCACTCCATGTATTCCATATTGATCTCCTTGACAATTGCCTTCCACGCAGTCTTGAATTTGCGTAATCATTTGTCTCTTTTATTATGGAATCAATCAATGTATCCGTAAAATATAATTGAAAAAAATCTAACGGTTCTTTTATATCGTTGGAAATTTGTGGTCCGGCAATTCGAGGTGAAATATCGAAATCCATAGGAGATGGAATATTATCCACTTCCGAAACATCCATCCATTCGTCATTTCCAGTTGAACCTGTTGTGTCTTCTACATTTCCTTCTGTATCACTTTCAAATCCCTCAATATCACTTTCAATTCTCGGTATGTGTCGTCGTACTGCAGGAAATATATCACTATCATTAGAATCGGATTCATGGCTTAGTTCAATATTGTCTGCTTCATCACGGCCAAGAGCGTCTATGTTATTTCTGTAATGTTCACCATGAACTTCAAATTCTAATTCGTCGCTACTACTTTCAATATCACTATAATTTTCACAAATTTTTCTTTTATTTGCCATATCGGGGATATAAATATGAATTCAAAATATAAAAACAACAGATAAACTAGAATCTGATATACACTCTACTGCTGAATAACACGACTTAACTCACTTGCATCCAAGTGCGGAATGCGGAATGTTGCTCAAACTGCGATTGTGTGCTGTTATCGAGAGCATAACAATCTGCGAGCCGCGACCGTCATTTGTCACCAACAGCGAAATATCCTATAACTAATTTTTACGATTTGTTTTTGTTCTCATGTTAAAAACTGAAAATTATTTCCATTGTCTCCGTAGCGGAGCCCTCGAGTTTGAAGACAAATTTTAAATGGCTCCGCTCCGGAGCCCTCGAGTGCAAAGGGTTAAACTTGTCACTACACACAAGCTTTAAGCAACTTTGGTTGTCCTTGTTGGGTCCTGATAATGTCTGTTTCGCGTTCCTTGGCTCATTTTCTTCAACTGTAACTGTATTCAGAGAAGCCATGTACCTATCCGGTGGCACACCACGGTTTTTCCTCTCTGATTGTCTATTTCGCACAGAATCTTCAATTCTTGGTTCTTCTGATGGCAATTCTTCTTCGGACCGTTCATCGCTTGAGCTTCCTTGGTTCTCTTCGTTGTGGCTCGCCTTCGATGGAAACGTGATCTCATCATTATCCGTACGAATTGATTTATCTTCATCCACTTTGTCTAAAAATATCACGTCACGGCTAATTTTGATTTTACTTGTTTCTGTGTCCAATAATCTGTAGGCTTTTGATTCCTCCGAATAACCAACGAAGGTGTATTTTTCAGCTTTGTTATCTAGCTTCTTTCGCTGTTCCTTATGAACGTAGATATACGCATTGCATCCGAATATATGTAAGTTTCTGACGTCTGGTTTTCTTGAATGCCATAGCTCATACGGGGTCTTTCTTATGGCTTTTGTTGGTAGGCGATTTTGCAAATAATTCGCGGTGTTTATCACCTCTCCCCAATATTTTTTTGCTAATTTCGCGTCCAACAACATACATCTTGCCATTTCTAATAAGGATCTGTTCTTTCGTTCTGCAACACCATTTTGTTGCGGTGAATAAGCAGCGGTATATTGTACTTGAATCCCTTCCTTTCTCAAGTATTTTTGCAGATATTCATTTACGTACTCCCTTCCTCTATCTGACCGTATCTTCTTCGGCTTTTTCTGAAACTGCGTCTTCGTCATTTCCACAAATTCCTTGATGCGTTCTGCAGCTTCATTTTTATGGTCAAGAAGATGAATATTCGTATAGCGGGAGTAATCGTCAATGATGGTCAGAATGTACCTTTTATTGCCCGGTGTTACTGTTTGCATAGGTCCGCAAACATCAGTATGAATAAGATCCAAAATTGCATTTGATCTGTTCCTTGATTCTTTCGGAAACGGTATACGCGACATTTTGCCAATGATGCAACACTCGCAAGTTATGCGTTGTCCACAGCTGATTACCCTTATACCTTTAGCTAACCTTTTTTCGCTAAGCTCTTTTACTGCACTTGGGTCCCGATGACCAAACCGTCGATGCCAGGTATGCTGGCAATTTTCGGTGTGCCCAGTGTTACTGTTTCCGCTTGCGACATGTGCCTCTTCGACTACATTTAGCTGGTAAAGGTTTCCAGATGTCGTGGCTCTTGCTAAAAGTTTCCCATCTTTTGAAATTGTGCAGTCTTCTTTAACGAAAGTCAACCTGAAACCTTTTTCGGTTAGCCTTTTGACCGACAATAAATTAGACCCGAGTGACGGAACGTAAAGCACGTTAGTCACTTTCACTTCCAAAACTTTTTCTGCGTCCACTCCACATTTAATTGTTCCCGATCCGATCCCATGCACTTTGACCACTTTGCTTTCGTCTGCAAGGCGCACGTGGCCTTGCCTCTTTGTGTCCAATTCTTGAAAGAATTCCTTTGACGCTGACATGTGGCTAGTTGCACCGGAATCAATGATCCAAATGTGAGGTCTCGCATTTTCTTTAGTTTCGGCTTTCGAGCATGTTTCTTCTGGATTATCCGTCAAAACCTTTGCATAAAAACTTATATCGTTTGAAGATTTTCCTTCCGATACTGTATTGGCTTTTCCTTGCTTATTTTTCCAGGACTTGTATTTTGTACAGTCACTTTTGTAATGCCCCGGCTTCTTACAAAAATAACAAGTCCTTCTTGATTGGGCACCGCTTCTGCATCCAAAATCTGTTTTCATTGCCGTTTCGGCACCTTGTGCATTCTCCCTTGTGTCCTTTGCCCCTTTACGCCTTTTGAACTCGTCTATTAGTTTTCCCTTTACGAGTTTCAAAGTGAAATCGTTTTCCGGTCTGCTTTCAAGGGCTGTAACCAACGTTTCGTAAGATTCAGGGAGACTTCCCAATAGCATTGCCGCCATTAAATTATCTGGTAGGTTTTGTCCGAGAGCCGTTAAGTCATTTATGTACCCTGACATTATGGTAATGTGTTGCTCCATGTCACCATCTTCCTTCATTACCGTTCGGCACAGTCGCTTTAACAACAGAACCTTACTTGTTAAGGTCGACTTTTGGTGGTAATCCTTTAGTGACTCCCATGCTTCACGTGCGGTTTTCGCATTCCTTATGTGTTGCAACTGAGTGTCTTCAACTAAGAGACCAATTGTGGCACGTGCTTCATTGTCCTTCTGCGTCCACGCAACGGTCGCTGGTTCAGGTTTCTCTTCTGCTATCACATTCCACAATTTTTCTTTAATCAGCAGCAGTTCCAATTTATAACTCCATACCGAATAATTCCCACCGTTTAGTTTCTGGATTGAGAAAGCACTACTTACACCAGACATTTTGACTTGATTCACTTTTATATCACACACACAAAAAAAATTTGTACTGACTTTATAAACACCTTAGTCACTATACACTAGCCCTGGGCCCATAACCTGTTGGAAAGTTCAGATTATAATAAGTAGTTTATTATGATATGCAGGGATCTCGCGTATCTAGTAGTATAGTTCCCGTACACACAAGAATACAATGTAGGAACTCGAGGAGTACAATGTGATATGTCTTCGTGACTCTGGACTTGGAACTCGACTGGTAGGAAAAACAAAAACGTAAACGGCCAAACCGTTGACCGCGCGGCGGACGACCCTTACGCGCCAATACGGAGACAGTCCCAAAAATCGACATCTGGCATCCTTAAGATCGTTGTTGCATTCATTCCAACAGTATTAACTACGAGACCACACTGCGATAGGAAACCTGTACATTTGTCGATCGTAAGCTGGAGGCCTTGCGGCGTTGTGGCCATTAGTATGAGGTCATCAGCAAAGGCTAGTACGTTGTATTTGGTTCCAGCTACGTCGACTCCAACTTCTTTTGGTATGTGTTGGAACATTCTGTCGATCACCATATTAAACAGCATTGGCGATATCGGGTCGCCCTGCTTTACTTCACACGTAGGGTGAATTTTGTGGGAGTTCCAGCCATCGCAAGCCAAGGTGGTCTGGCTATTTTTATAGACATGGGCTATGTAGGCGACCATAGGTCCCGGGGCTCCCATAGTTGGTAGTGTGTCCATAATAGTTTCGTGCGAGACTGAGTCGAATGCTTTGGTTAGATCGACAGATGCCAGGTATAATGGCTTGAAAGTCTGTCTGTGGTATCGAAGCACCATGTCCAATAGAAAGGTATTTTCCGCGCTTCCATCTATCGGAATAAATGCCTTTTGTCTGCAGTCCAGCTCCACGTTCTTCCGCAATCTGTTCGCGAGCACCTTATGGAAGGTTCTGGTTATCACTGAGGAGACCATGATCGGTCTGAAGTCGCCGGGCTCCACGGCGTTATCCTTTTTTGGGATAAGGGTTGTTCTGGATTCCAAGAGCCATATTGGTAGCTTTCCGCATATTAAAAAGACATTTAGAACTCTAGCTAGAATTCCTGGTGGCATAGCTCTTAGTTACCTTGCGGTTACCATGTCTGGACCTGGTGACGTGGTCATTTCCGGAATCGCTTTCAGAACTTCCTCAGGTTTTATCGCTCTCCAGATTGCCTCGATCGTCGGCCGTTTCCCGCCAACTCCAGGCGAGCTTTTACTTCCGTCTGTCATCACAGCTTGCCAGTACGGTGTCATCACCTGTTCTCCGGGTGTAGTGGAGGACCCCTTGTCTTTTAGTAGTGCCCGCAGGTACTTACAGGGGTTCTTCTTCCACGCACGCTGTGTTCGGGCGTAGTCAGCTCTTCTTTGCTTCCTCTTTGAAAGCAATTGGGGCTGTTTGTCGTCCCCCTTCTTTCGTCCGCTTTCTGGAGCAGGAAACACCTCTCTGAGGTATGCTGAAGTTTCCTCGAATAGGGTGTCCGAGTCCCATCTAGTCGCATGCAGGCATATGCGATTTAGGTGCCGGGCACAGAAATCTGTACCGTTGATTGGGAGGCACCTTGATAGTTCGTCCTTGATTTCCGCAACCAGACTATCGCCCACCTCCTCGGAGTGTTTTTCAACACTCGCCGCTGGTGTTGAATTTGGTGGAGCAACTTGTTGGAATTCCATAATAAGATCCTGCACTCTCTGTTTATGGCAAGCTTTCCTTCTCTGCCCTTTAATGGATTTGAGAGTGCGGCTGGGGAAGTAAGGCTTTAGTGCTTGGTTGGCGAACTTCACACCTGCCATGCAGAGCTGCGCCTCCTGCCGTGCCAGGAGGGCTGCCTCCTCTGATGACCAGGGGGCTTTTATATTTACTATAGATGAGACCAATCTCTCATCGTTCCAATCCTTGTGCTGCCGTTGTTCGTGCACGCCACGTCCTCGTACTGTGGGAAATGCACTGTTACATCCTTCTTTTCTACATGGGAAGACTACTTGGGATTCAGCATTGAATACTTCCATCGAACCATCGCCGGCATCAGTTGGGCCGACTGAGCCAGAGGGCCCGTCGGCTATTTCAGTATTCTCTTTCATCCGAGGCTTTGTTTTAACTTTTGGGCCAACTGTAATATGGTCGAGGGGGCTGGCGACCCCCAGGACCATTGGGCACAGAGGTGATTCTTAGCTATCGTTTTTGAGGCGACATTGCCCGGCGAGATCCAACTGGGAGGCGATCACTTGCTTAACTATGGTCTTTAAGGCTGGTCTCGGACACTAGTGCCGGCAGGCCGGCCCGACATCTCAAGCGACCGCTTTAAGAGAGTCATAGTTACTCCCGCCGTTTACCCGCGCTTTTTTGAATTTCTTCACGTTGACATTCAGAGCACTGGGCAGAAATCACATTGCGTCAACACTCTTGGGGGCCATCGCAATGCTTTGTTTTAATTAGACAGTCGGATTCCCCTAGTCCGTGC
>NW_027478439.1:1382500-1425000 GCF_051014685.1 Ptiloglossa arizonensis | reverse complement strand
TTCGCTCGCCGCTACTAAGGAAATCCTTGTTAGTTTCTTTTCCTCCGCTTAGTAATATGCTTAAATTCAGCGGGTAATCTCGCCTACTCTGAGGTCGTCAAACAAACGTGTTTTTCTTTAACAGCGAAAGGCAACGACGCCGAATCAAAGAGAGCAAGGCGCCACAATCTTTTCGTCCCAACTCGACGTGTTCTGCAGTTGCATGCGCGATGATGATCCTCTCTCTTCAATCGTTGTTCGCTCGCGTACGAGGGTAGGCGGGGATATACGCCGACGTGGACGGGTGTAAAAGAAGAACGAGCGAGGAGTGGGGAAACGACGTCGGGGCGCGAACGAGAGGTTCTTATTCCTTCCCTCAGTAACGCGCTCGACGAGCATTTTCTCCCTATCTCTCACGCAGATTCTTTTCTTTTCACCGCATTCCCACACGTACGGCGTCGCCCGACGCAAAATCCCATCAGTGACGCTTACATGGTTCTGTCGATTGAGAGAGTTCTTCGCGTTGAACCGAAGAAAAGGAAGCCTGCTGTTTTCTCGGTGACCAGGAGAGATTTTCAAGCACCTCGCCAAAGTGTCACTCTAACTGAAATTCGATGCGAAACGCTCGCTAGACGTTTAACCGGTTGAAATTTTAACGTCCGTCCGTTGCTTTTCCAGTAAAACATACTAAAGGAATACTACTAACACGCGTCGACTTCGATTCTACTTATTCTTCCCCTCTCTCGCTCACTCTCGATCTGACTCCTATTCTCCAGAGCAGAACGAAGAGAAGGAGGAGGAGGATAAGAGAACCCGGTGTTAGCAAGTCCGAGATGAATTCGAAAAAGTTGTCGTGGACTGGACGACCGGTTATACGCGCGGTCTCACGATCGACAACAGAGACATGGGGTGACCAACCTCTCGCTTTCCCTCCAGCAGTTTCCCTTCATTGTGGCAAAGTTTGTCGTTGCGTTCGAGCCGCTCCAAAGAGGATTTTAAGTACAGCACCGAAGGTTCAGAAACGTTTGCACGCACGAGCATATCTCTTACCAAACGAACCACATCGACGGGTCAAAAATTCGATTCGACGAACGTGGCCGAAGTCTTCAACGTTCGAAGATAAAGACCTCCCTCGATAGTGGTCGCGGTAAATTTGATGTGACATCGCGGGCAACGACGACTCCCGCTGGCCGACAAATCCCTCGGGCTGTGCGAACGACGACTATTAACAAATGCCACATTTCACGTGGTGGGGTGATTCATTTTTGTCCTCTATTAGTCTCTCGATTCGTGTTCCTTTCTCGACGTAAAAATCATTTCAGGCAACGTTGGGAGCGCGGCAAAATTCGATTCGGGCGAAAGACGAATATATGCGCGCGCAAACTTCAAAGTAATCGTAGGGAGCGGTGTTCACGGGCGGTCGTATTAAGTCGACGCGCGACGCCGCAACACTCTCGCGAGTCCGAACGATTACATATGGAGACGCGCAGGCAAATCGTTATTTTCGCACGTCCGCGACAATCGCCAACGAACTGCCCATCTTTCGCTCGTACGTAAGCATCTTCGTACACACCCGACTCTGAAACGTTTCCATTCTCTCCGGAAACGACGGCGGGGATTGGATAGCAACGCAAGCAGTATTAGGTTATGTGAACACGACCCTCAGCCAGGCGTGGTCCAGGAATTTTATCCGTGGACCGCAATGTGCGTTCGAAATGTCGATGTTCATGTGTCCTGCAGTTCACACGTTGACACGCAATTAGCTGCGTTCTTCATCGATCTACGAGCCAAGTGATCCACCGTTCAGGGTAATCGTTATGCAATTTTGCGTTTAAATTCTCTTTGGTTCTAGTTTTGAAAATCGATGCCCGCGCCTCCGACAAAACGTAGAAAGAAGGAGGCTTGGGCGTCGCCAAATTGACGACACAAAGTCCCGACTGACGGAACACGTCGAAAGTTCGCGCACATGAACGCGAATCATTCGACAGCCGGGTGCAAAGTACATTGAAAAACCATCATGAATCGTGGGATGTGGAACCGCGGGGATAATCCCGATCAAAGGAACCACAGTCTTCACCGATTGAGCTGACGAACGCACGTGGGAGCGTCCAGATTCGAAAAAGGACTCGCAGCCGGCTCGAATCGGTCTTTCGTCCCAACTTCAAACCGCATTCGACGCGGTGCATGGGTGTCCGACTCGCTATCCGAGCTTCACAGCCGGTCCTCCCGAAGTCTTCGGACGCACATCGACGCGATCGTCAGTGGTTACCCGGGGTCCTCGTGCAGAGGTTCCAATCAGCAGGACGTTTCGTTAGAAATCGACGAAAGTCAGGAGATAGCGGGATGCGAGAGAAAACGCAAAGAACGTTGCGGAACAAAGTCCGACGGCGTCTCGTTCCTCCTCGGTTATACTCTCGGGCGCTTTTACTCGAGCCTGGCTTCGACGAGCGAGCACACGTGCAGTCAGCATCTTTCTTCACGACCGAGGCTTCACGGAAGAATAGACGGCGGGTGACAAATAGTCGTGCAACGACCGATCTCTCTTTCTTTTTTCCGTTCAATCGTTCTCGTTTCATTATTATTATTCTCGGGAACTACCCTCGAATTATTATATATCTTGCACAAAGTAATGGACGTTTCTCTTTATTTATTTATTTTGTGCGTATCAACACCTCGCTGTTGGGTTGTTGAATAGACAAAGTAATGGACGTATTTCTTTTTTATTTTTCCTCCTCGGATAGATAGAGAGACCGACGACTACCGCACCTCGCGCAAGCGTCCACCTACCGTTATCATCCCGTTTGTCGAGAGAATCTTTGGCTGCAGGGCTCTCTACGCTTTCACGCACGGCCAACGGTGACGGACGGGAGAAACGCAATAGCGCCCTCCTCGCGTAAGCCGCCTCGCGCTTTGGCAATTTGTATCTGTTTTTTATTTGGATAACCGTGTTTCTGTATTTATCCATGATCCTTTAGGTTCTCATTTATTCATATTTCTCGTTAATGATCCTTCCGCAGGTTCACCTACGGAAACCTTGTTACGACTTTTACTTCCTCTAAATGATCAAGTTTGGTCATCTTCCCGAAAACATCGGGAATGCCGAAACATTGCCGCGCACCAGTCCGAAGACCTCACTAAATCATTCAATCGGTAGTAGCGACGGGCGGTGTGTACAAAGGGCAGGGACGTAATCAACGCGAGCTTATGACTCGCGCTTACTGGGAATTAAAGTAACAAAAGGATCGATAGGCCGTGCTTTCGCAGTCTCTATGCGTACTGAACATCGAGATCAAGCCAGCTTTTGCCCTTTTGCTCTACGCGAGGTTTCTGTCCTCGCTGAGCTGGCCTTAGGACACCTGCGTTATTCTGTGACAGATGTACCGCCCCAGTCAAACTCCCCGCCTGGCAGTGTCCTCGAATCGGATCACGCGGGAGTATTGTTGGCGATCGGCCACGAATGCCTCACACCACTCTTACACGCTTGGCTCTAGAACACCGTGACAACCGGGTCGAAGACCTCGGTGCACGCGCTCCGCCCAACCGAGTAAGTAAAGAAACGATGAAAGTAGTGGTATTTCACCGGCGATGTTGCCATCTCCCACTTATGCTACACCCATCATGTCTCCTTACAATGTCAGACTAGAGTCAAGCTCAACAGGGTCTTCTTTCCCCGCTAATTTTTCCAAGCCCGTTCCCTTGGCAGTGGTTTCGCTAGAAAGTAGATAGGGACATTATTATTATTATTATTATTTATTTCTAATTTACTTGCAGCTCGAGCTTCAACTCATTGCTGCCTTGTGTCTCTTTTATTATTTTGTCTTGTTTCTTGTTATTGTTTATTTTGTTATTTAATTGGTCATTTAGCCGTCAGGCATTGTCCTGCCGTTTCCGTCCCTGCCACGAGGAGGCAGACCATTACTACTTTCGTCTGTATTTTTTAGGTAGGTGTTTCGTATGTTAAATAGTTCTTTTATAAAGTGTGAAAATTTTATATAATCATCTTCTTTTTCTATGAGCTTTTCTTCTTTTGTTTTATGCTGAATAAGGTGTTCATATCTAATTGAATTATAACTTTCGCACTCATATAGCATGTGATTTACTGTTTCTACCATTCCTTTCTTACATATTAAACATTGTGGGGTGTTCGTTGCTCCTCTTCGATAGAGTGATTCATTAATTGATCCGTATCCTGTTATGATGTATATACTGAATCTTCCCGGTTTGAACCATTTTCTTTCAGCTGTAAACTTGATATCTTTAATGAATCTGTATGTTTCTCTACCGTGTGTGTCTTTATCCCATCTTGTTTGCCATTCTTTTTCTATTTCCCATTTTATTTTTGTTATTTCGTCTTCGAGGTTAATTTCATGTTCTTCATCCTTTTCCCTGTATACGTAGTCCTTCCAAGATGTTGTTAGATTTTTCCTCACTCTGTTTATTAATCCACATTGGATTATATGCAAATCGAATGGTAATAAACCACTTATTACTTGCATAGCACTTGTCGCTGTTGTTCTGCATGCTCTTGTTAGAGCCAACAATATACTTCGTTGTGCCGCTAATAGATGTCTTTTTACAAATGAGTGTTCCACTTTATCAAACCATGTCGAAGCACAATAAGTGACAATTGGTGTTACAACACCTTTATACAGACTATACATTATGTGGGCCTTCAGTCCCCAATGCTCTTTTGCTAATCTTTTGATGGACATTATAAATTTTGTTAATTTGTCTCTGATGTGTTTTGCATGTGCTGCAAAATTTAACTTCTCGTCAATTATTACGCCTAAATATTTTATTTGTGGTTTGAATTTTACATTTATACCGTTTATTTTTAGTATTGGCATCCTTTCTTTATTTAATTTGCCTTTCATCAATAAAGCAACTGTTTTTTGCGTCGCGATTTTTAATTTGTGAAGTCCACACCAGTTGTTTAATATTTCTAATGCTTTTCTTGCTATTTTTTCTACGTCCGTTCTTGAATTTCCTTTGAATAAAAGCACCAGATCGTCGGCGTAGGCGATAGCCTCTGCTTCTGTTTCATCTATCTCCCTCTCTATTCGTGTTAAAAACGCGTCCATACACCAGTTCCAAGCGACTGGACCTATTATGGAACCTTGCGGGCACCCTTTTTCCATTTGCCGCGTGTGTTCGTTGAACTTTGTCTTCACAATCATTTTCCTTTCAACAAAATAATGATCAATTATGGCAAGTAGAGTACTGCTGCATTCCGCCTTTACAAGTCTGGCTTTGATTCCAGGCCACCAGAGGTTGTCGAGCGCTCCTTCGATGTCTATAAATAGCGCAACAATTAGCTTCTTTTCGGAATTTGCTATTCCTCTTCTTAATTGTCTGATGGCATCTTCCGTTGACATTCCTTTCTTGAACCCGAATTGCTTATTACTTTGTAATCCTTTATCTTCGTACTTTGTTTGAACTCGATCAATTATTATATGTTCGTAGATTTTACCCATTGTTGGGATGAGTGCAATGGGTCTGTATGAATTTATCATTTTCCTATCTTTGGTTTTGTCTTTTAGGATTATCTTTAAATTAGCAGTTTTCCACTCTTGGGGGAAGTGTGTAGATCTAAAGCAGTTGTTTATTAAATTATATATTATATTTTTATTATTGTTCCACAATTTCTTTATTATTTCGGTTTTGAAGCCATCAATCCCGGGAGCTTTGTTGTTTTTTAATTTTGCAATGGCTTTATTTATTTCGAAAAATGAGATTTGCTTTTCAACGTCAAAATTCTTATATGTTTTATTCGCTGTTCTGATCGCCTTATGTTCCTCTCCTTCTATTGTTTTGCATTCTTTTGGAACGCACTTATTCATTAGAGCGTCTATTGTATCATCCCAATTTGTAGTTGTCTCCCCACTTGGGAGAATTAAGGAGCAGGTTACTTCTGTTCTCTTCATTTTGTCTGTTGCTATTTTATATATGATGCTCCAGGGATCTTTGTTCCCTTCGACTGTAACAAAGTTTTGCCACGCTTCTTTTTTATTTCTTTTTATTTCGGCTACATATTTGTTTCGGGCACGTTTATATTTTTGTATATATTCAGGTAAGACATCCGTGAGTGATAATCTTTTTGCTCTTGCTAACTGCTGCTTATATTTATTTGTTGTTCTGCGGAGACTGGTGAGTTTTTCATTCCACCATGGGACATTTTTATTGTTTATCATTTTCTTGGGCATTGTTTGTCTACAGATTTCATCTAGAATGTTATTAAAGAGTTTTACAGCATACTTAGGTTTCCTTGTACCAACCTCTGTTGTGACCTGTTCATTGAATCTTGCGCTATTTAAGTAGGTAAATTTCTCCCAGTCTGCTCTTTTAACGTTGTGATTTTCTGTTTTGAAAACTCTGCTTCGCGTTAAAGTAACCTGTTTTATTTCAAATATAATTAGATTATGGTCACTGGTTGTACATATGGTATCAACCATCCAATTATGTTGACTGCTTAACATATTTTCGGTTACTATTGTTACGTCTATATTTGATTCACCTCTTATCGTGGAAAATGTTGGAGGATTTCCAGGTTGGTTACAAGTGTATAACTGATTTGCCAATAGAAACTCTTCTAATATTTTACCTCGTTCATCCGTAGCATCGGAGAACCACATTTCTGATTTTGCATTTGCATCCATTGTTATTATGATTTTACTCCCTTTTAATTTGTTTATTATATTTTCAACTTTAGTCAGGATTGGACTAATGGGACATGAATGCTGACAATATACATTTAAGATATAAAATTTATCTGTTTCCATTATCACTTGAAAACATAAAATATGCTCCGTTTCTTCGACTGTGTTTTGAAAGATGTCAACTTTGTTTTTGTTTTCAGCGATGACTGCTGCAACCCATGGGTGTTTGGTCGTTGGTTGGATGAGACGCAAGCCTGGGGAAGTGTATCCTCTGGCTCTTTCTTTGAACACATACGGTTCTTGTATGCATAATATGTCGATGTTGTGTGACTTTATTATAAGTTCTAAGTTGGCTGCAGCAGCCATCGACCTTTGTGCATTTATTTGCGCAACTTTTAGTCCCATTGGAGTTTGTTGCGGTATATTTCCAAGTGTTTTAGGTATTCTGGGCATTCCTTACTCCTCACCGGATGGTTTGTATCTTTTCTCCTCGTGCGTATGCAATTTACACATTGCGGTCTGTCTTTATTTCTACAGTCTTGCTTAAGGTGTCCTTTCTCACCGCAGGATTCGCATAGTTGGTCCGGTACATTGCACACCTTAGCAATATGTCCGAAGCCGTGACACTTGAAGCACCTGGTTACGTTTAAGTATTCTCTTATTCTATATGTCCTCCACAGCATAAAGATTCTTCCTTTGTCTACTAAATTTCCAAGTAGATTTCCTGGCACTTGGACAATCCAGTTCACCTTGTTTTCTTTTGTTTTGAAGCTATATTTGAAAACTATTTTTTCCTTTAGATCGTTCATTAATTTCTCGTTATTTCTATCAAAATTTTTGTTTAAGAAGTCTTCTTTCATATCTTCCATTTTGTATTCCTTTTCAACGTCATATATTATTATAGACGGGCTCATTTTCTTTGGCTTCTCAATTTTCAAGCCAATTGCTCCTAAGTTCGCTTCTTTGACAATTTCCACATCCTCTTTGTCTTTTATTTCCATAACCAGTCCTTTGTTCCTCATTTGTCTAATCGACCTTACTTTCAACTTATTTCGGACATTGCTTAATTTCTTTGTCACTTCGGACTTTATCTCCTCGTTATTCCTCGTATCCTCTTCTTTCTCAGGTTTTATTAGAATAACTTCGTATTTTTCTTTATTCGCCGTTCTCGTTATTCTGTCGGGTATTTTGTTATTTATATTACACGGAGTGCGCAATGCTTGCGCATAGGAGCGAGCTGGCAGGGGAACATTGCTTTCATTACAAATTTTTAGCTTTTCATTTTCTAAGATTTGCTCCTGTAGCTTGCCTTCTAAAATAGTCCACTTCTCTAGTATGTATCTTATAGACTGTCTCGTAATTTTATTTGACTCGTTGAACAAAAATGCTTCGAGCTTTACTCGTTCATTTCGAATCTCCTCAAGCGTACAGTTTTCCGCTTTAGCCACACTTTTACTGGTCTCCTCAGTGAGAACAGTATTCATCTTCTTCCTCTTCACTCTTAGACTAGGAGACTCCGATGGTTCGTCAGCCACCGACGAGAATGAGCTTGTTCTGCTACGCCCTTTCCTTATAGGTAAGATTCTCCTTTCCTCCACTTCCATTTCTGAATCTTCACCTCCTCTTGCGTCTTTCTTTGTTTGTGTGTTTGTTTGTTTTTCAGATTCCATTTTAGTCCCACGAGTAGGTCGAAAGGGGTGGTCGACCTAGGCAGAGCCGCCGTACCTAGGCAAGCCTAAATACTCCGGGGGGTCGGCAGGTTCCCCGGAGTTGGCCGCTTGGGATTGGGGCTTCCCCCCCAACCACGCATCCCATCACCGCGCACCGTAGCTTAGGATTGGAGGGCAATTTATAGAGTTACCATTCTCGCGGCCCGGGCGGTAAAGCCAAGGCCCCCGTCCCTCCTGCCGTCACGTACCACTCTCAAAGCCAAAAAACAGGAATTGAGAGTGGGTCGTTGCGACGACCAACAGGAGTCTTACGGTGTGATTTGGCATCGGGCACCTCGGGTTTGCCAGGCCCGTACTGAAGCAAGCATAGCAAGCTACAGCCCCTGAGGGGAGTAGATAGGGACATGTAGTGTTAGTGCGTTCAATGTCCGTTCGCGAGCGAAGGGACGCGCTGTACCTCAGACTTGAAGTCCATACCAGCGTTCTCACTACTTTTGCCTGGTGTTCGGGCATCTACCTACTTGACGCACCGTCACGTAGTTCGGAGGGTGACGGCGGCGAACCTTCACTGCCACCTCGAGTCCAACCCAATCCGGGGTACACCCGCCGAAGCGGGTGGGGCTTGGCTCCCGGCCCGAGGAGTCTTGGCCGAAGCCCAAGACTGTACTGCGTTCGAATTATCGAGTCCTCCTGCAACGGGAGGGGATTGGTCGTCCCTGCACTGTCGCGTGATGCGTTCGATTGGTTCGAGTTTTGCGACGCAGGGGAAGAGTTCGACCCTGTTGCGTCGCGTTTTGTGTCGAGTCATGTTCGATGCAATGAAGGGGAAATGATCGACCCTCTATCGTTGCGTTATGCGTTCAATGATGATTTTCGAGTTTGCAACGCAGGGGAGTAGTTCGACCCTGTTGCGTCGCGTCTTGCGTTCGATTTATTCACCTCTGATGTTGTTCCCCAGCACCGCGCGTGCGTATTTCCGGAACTCCTTGTAGAGATGTTCGGTGACCAGGTCAGCTTCTGTTACCGGCCATGAAAGGCCGTTGCCTTCGGCTGCCTGTCGTAGGAGTTCTCGCGCGCGTCGGTGCCTCGGACAGCGGAACAGGACGTGTGGAGGCGTCTCGGCCTCCCCACAGACACAGTTCTCGTCCGGGACCAGGGCGAATTCCTTTAGCTTCGCACGGAAGTTTCCATGTCCACTAAGGAATTGGACCACGTAGTGGTCGAGGTGAATCCAAATGGCTTTTAGACGGTCAGACACGTCCGGGAAGTATCGGAAGGTGGTCCTTCCCTTCTCGGATGACGACCATCTCAATTGCCACTGTCGTAGGAGTTCCTCCCTCACCCGGGCTTTTGCCTCCGAGGGGGATACCGCTCCTGACTCCAATTCATCATGACTGATACGACAGTCACCAAGGGCGATGTCGTTTTGTCGTCTGATGTTGAAGGCGCACGCACGCTCCACTATCACCAGGTCTACCGGCATCGTACCGGCGATCACGCAGATTCCATCGGTAGACACCGTGCGGTAGGCCTTGGTGACGCCGAGCAGCACACGTCTCTGAGCTCTGGCAAGGATAGTCTTCGTAACAGAGCCCAGGCGGTCAGCCCAGCCGGCAGCGGCGTACGCCGTTATCGGTACAAAGAGGCCATCGTACAATGTTCGCATGACTCGATGTCCGAGTCCCCACTTCGCCCGCGCAAGCCGCGCTAGCGCGTAAAACGTTCGCGCGGTCTTAGCGCTCAAGTAATCGACATGGGATCTTATTCCCAGACGAGCGTCAAAGTGGACCCCTAGGTACCGGATGGTACGCTTAAGGGCCACACTTCTCTCGTTAATCTTTACCACAGGAGGCCTTTCTCTATCCAGAGAACCTTTCAAGAGGACCATCTCGGTTTTGGTCGCTGACAGCTCCAATTTCTGGATGGCGCACCAACCAGAAATGACGTCCGCGACTTTTTGGCCTTTGCGCTCCAACTCGCGTCTCGTGTTTCCACAAACAATCACGAGAAGGTCGTCGGCGTAGGCTATGGGTTCGCACGCGAGCTCGGTGTTCGAAAGGAGCTGCAGAACTTCGTCGAAGACTAGGTTCCAACAGCTCGGACCGAGAATCGAACCCTGTGGACAGCCTTTGGTGACTTTCTTGCGCACGATGCCGTGTTTGGAAACTATCGTGACCTCACGCTCGGCGAAGTAGTCGACCATCAGTCTGTAGAGATTTCGAGGGCATCCCCGGGCTTTCAACTTCTGTAGGATGCTGGGCCACCAGACGTTGTCGAAAGCACCGGAGATATCGAAGGAGAGTCCCAATACATACTTTTCTTCTCGGCCAGACACCAGGTCCCTGAACTTCACTAACGCGACATCAGTGGATCGTCCAGGCCTGAATCCGTATTGCCGATCCGAGCAGTAGTCGGGGTTCAGAAACACTTTTCTCATTCGTATCAACATCAGCTTCTCCAACGCTTTGCCCAAGATGGAAAGTAGACAAATGGGCCTATACGATTTGACCTCCGTCAGTGGTTTGTCGGGCCCTTTCAGTATGGTAATGATAGAGCCGACTTTCCATCTGACGGGAAATACTCCTTTGCACAGACACGCGTTGTAGAGACGAAGCAGACCGCTGTGGACGGATCCATACGCGCGTCTTAGGACTTCGACCTCTAAACGGTCCGGACCAGGGCATTTTCCTCGCTTCAGGCTCCAGATCGCGTCTCCAACCTCCTTCCTAGTGAAGACTGTGCAGTCTTCCGTCGGCGGGTCGGTGATTGAATCTAGCCTGATGTTCGATTGCTCCGGCGTTTCGTCCGCGGTCGTGTCGTCCGGGATTAACGCTCCGAGGAGCTGCGAGGCGGTGGATTTCCAGTCCATCGTATAGCCGTCTTGCGTTCGAATGTTGGAGACAGCTGTCTCAACTCGCACCTTCTTTTGGGCGATCTTGTATGTGAGCCCCCAGGGCTCCTTGTTTCCTTGCTCGGTAACAAAGTTTGTCCAGCTTTGAAACTTGGCAGTTCGAACAGCAGCTGTATAGGCTTTTCTGGCGTTATTGTATTCAGCCTTTCTAGCTGCTCTCTCCTTTTGGTCTTTCTCACGCTGGAAGGCACGTCTCAGACGATACACGTGCGTCTTCCGTTTGGTCAATTCCCTCGTCCACCAAGGGACGGATTTTGAGTGCCATTGCTTGACAGATATGGAGGCTTTGCACGCGTGGACGATCGCCAGCTCGATCTCCTGTGCTAGATGTTCGACATCCCTTCGACATTCGACGTCTCCGGGAAGGAGCCTCTCGCGTTCAAGCAACGCACGATCGAAGCGAGACCAGTCCGCTTTGGACGTGCGGAATCGGGGCTCCAAGGCACGACGATCCTCGCTCACGTCTGCGAACTGTAACACAAACTCAATCGCTCGATGATCGCTGGAGGTCCAATCGTATTGGAACTTCCAGTTTTTCACATATTTCGACATATCGCTCGTCACTAGCGTAACGTCGATCCATGATTCGCCACTTGGGCTGGAGTATGTGGGTATACTTCCAGCATCGTTCATCACAGTCAGGCCGTGTTGAGCGATGAACTCTTCGAGTTCATCTCCCCGCGCGTCCGTTCGTGTGCCGCCCCACGAGGGGGACTTGGCATTGACGTCCGCCGCGATAACGACCCGACTGTGTCCGAGAGCATCAAGTACTTTTCCCAGTCGAGCCCAGCTGGGTTCAATCTCCTCGGAGCATTGAAAGTACTGACTGACCAAGTAAAAACTTCCGGCCGCATCATCGCTGATGCAAACGCAGGTCAAATGCGAGTCGCACAGATGCGAGATTTTGACCACGGTGAGTTCCAGGTTCCGGACAGCAATTGCCGCCATTACCGGTGTGCCCCCCGTGACTACTTTCGTCGCAAGCCCCAGCCCAGGGACGGTACCCTCTTGGGAATAGGGCTCCTGCGCGAGCAGCACATCGACCTTTCGCGAGTGCATCAACTCTCTCACCTCATCAACAACAATCCGGGCTCGTCGCATGTTATGCTGCACGACCCGGTATTGTCTCAGAGGGATGCTCTCGGTTTTATTTCGTTTATTTCTGCCCGCCATAATCGGTCCGAGCTGTTGCTTGTTCCAGCGCGACCTGATAGGACGCGCAGGATTTATCCTTCGACCGATGGTCGTGTCTCTTGCCCCTTGCCTTGCAGTTTGAACAGACCGGGGTCTCGTTCAAACTCTTGCAGGAGCTTATCGTGTGCCCACCTCTAGCACAATGTCCGCAGACTTCCTCCTTTACTTTGCAGTGTTTGGCCATGTGGCCAAACCTCTGGCACTTAAAGCACCGAGCCACCGCAATGTAGTCCTGCACACGGCAAGACGACCATCCGATGTATACTCGGCCTCTCTCTTTGAGCCGCAGGCGAACCTGCGGGCTGCACTCAATGACCCAGTTGGTCGTTTTCGCGTTATTCGCCTTGGGCCCGGTTGCAAACCGGACTTTCAAGGCGGATGACACTTCCCCCTGTGTCATTTCACTGAGGTTTTGTTTCCAAATACTGGATACAACCTCCTCCTTTGTAACCTTTCGAGGAACGTCATACACTATAAGTGTAGGCTTCCTCTTCGTTTGTACGGAAACTGAAAGTCCCACTCCTTTCAGTTCCGCTGAGTTAGTGAAGGCCTTCAGGTCTTCTTCGCGTTCGGTCTCGACGACTATGCCACCTGAGTGGATGCGTCGAACCGCTGTAACGCGGATCTTGGCCTTGGTAGGCTTAACGACAGACAGAACAATGTGTTTTGTGACATCACTGTTCTGCTTCTTTCCTTTCGGCGGGAGTATGCGCACCGCGTTTCGGGGTGGCATCACCGCGTCTGAGGAAACTCTCTTGCTAACGACCTTAACCGCTTCGGCGTAGGTCGACACATTTGTAACCTTCGCAGATTTCGCATCTGGGCGGCACACCGCCTTCATCGTCCTCTGCGCCACGCTCTCTACGGCCGCCTTGAGGGACTCCTTGGAGTCCTGGCGCACCGCGGCGAGCTGCCCTTCGAGGAAGCTGCTGCGAATGAGCAGTTCCTGGACAAGCTCGTAGAGCGCGGATGTTTGGCCGATCACACGGCCACCGGCCTCCTTTGTTACCTTCGACTCCGGTTGAAGGCAGAAGCTCCGGACATCCGCGATCACGGCCGAGGCTTCGTCTCGTATGAGATCGAGCGGCCGTATTTTGGGCCCAGATACCGCCTCCGTCGGTACCTTGCCCCGTTTCTCGGAGGCCGGTTTGCCTGGTATGGCTGCGCCGGCCTTTTTCTTCCTGGAGACCGTTGTCCAGTCTCCAGGCTTTACACCCGGGCCCGGTGGGAACTTCCCGTGGGCCTCCGACTTTTTATGAGCACTGGGCTTTACGGCCCGCTCCTTTGGATTTTTGCGGGTGGGTACACCCGGTCCATCCTGCTTTTGCGGCTTGGCCGCGTCTTTTGGCTTTTTTTTGGCACAGGCGGTGCGGGGTTCTTGTCACCCGCAGGCTTCGCCGTGCCTCTTGAGTCTTTGCTAGGGGAGGCGTGTTTCTGTCCCTCCCCAGCTTCCTCCTTCTTCTTCATTTTTGGGGACGACGTGCCGGGAGCACCTGCATCGTCGACCTCCTTCTTTATTTCTACCGCGTCGCTCTTGAGAATCTCAAGAACGACAACGGGTTGATCCGATTTGTTTGTGTGTTTAGCTTCCATGATTAAGTTAGTCTCTTCATCCCGCTGCATGTCCCAGCCTCCTCGGACCCTCACATGGAACCTGGCTCCGCCAGGTTAGGACATTACCCAGGATATAGTCCGCGTTCCAAGGCCGACCGGGTCTCCCCGGACTCCAAGGTCCCCTTCCTCGCCCAATATAGAACCCACTCGCCGAGACGTATGGTCGTTCCAAGCCGATTGACTAGGCACAGAGCTGCTTTTCTCGCCTAGCCGCCCGTCTAGTCGAAGCAGTGGCCAAAGGTACGTGTTGGGTGCACACTCTCCCGCAGGACAGGGCCCCCTCAGATCCCAGGACCCACCTTTCCGACGACACGGGTCGCCCCGCACGGCAAACACGGGGGGGGGGGACAAACCTCAGCAGTTGCCCCCTCTGCTTCGCTACGTTCGGTTTAGCGATCCCGTTAAAAACGGGACCTCCAGTGGGACCGCGTGGAGGTACGCAACGTAACTTGAACATGACCTCGGGCATCATGTCCCGAGTAAAACGGCCGGGCTGGGGAGCATCGACCCTTGGCTCACCTGAGTCCCAACCCAAACATTCGCTCGTTCGCTTCACAGTTCATGTTGCTTTCCCGATTGCCAGCGGCGTGTTGCTTTGTATTTCAGCATGACGGGTGTTCGGTCGCTTATTGTTTCACCCGCCGTGGCGCCTTCACTTGCTGCGCACTCTTTCCACTGTGTTTGTAGACGTTTCTAGGTGGGAGTACGCAGCATCCGATCGGGTGTTTTCGTCATTGCCGAAGCCGGTGCCAGCTCCGGCTCGGTTTGAGCGTGTTTGGGCCGTAATGGACGATTTTTTGGACTTTCGGCGAGCCAGGGGATGCTCTACCCCTGCTCCTGCAACCCCGGGTTCTGGTCTCCGTATTCCTACTTCATTGACCTAGCCCTTGAATTACTCCCCACCAGTAGATAGGGACATTCATTCATTCATTCGTCCAACCTCATTTTGCAGCTTTCGAGCTCCCGCTCATTGCTGCCTCTTATCTCTTTATATTTGTATTATTTCTAAACTTGCTTTTGGTTGGGTACTATTTTTCTTATTATATTTACTTGCATTCAATTTAATTTTATTATATTATTATATTATCTTCAATTATTTTAAGGGTCTCTTAGCCGTCAGGTTTTACCTGTCCGTTGCCCGTCCCTAGCCGCGAGGAGGCGGACCCATTTCTATAATATTATGATGTACTTTCATGCAGAAACCAACTTTTATATTGCCTTTATATTTCCAAAATCATGTTTTCTCTTGTTCTTCTTTCTTCTATCTTCCTTTCTTCTTCCTTCTTTCTTGCTTCTTCTTTCTTCTATCTTCCTTTCTTCTTCCTTCTTTCTTCCTTCTTCTTTCTTCTTTTTCCCTTTACTTTTCAATTTGTACAGGAAATTTTTATTGTTTTTCTAATAGGTTTTTTCTTATTTCAAATATTTCTTTGATATATTTTTTAAATAATTGAAGATTTTTGTCTGTATTTATTAGTAATGCCCAGTCTTCTCTACTATTTCTTAAATGTGGATATCTCGCATTCTCGTATCTTTTACAATCAAAGATCATATGTTCTACGTTTTCATTTGTTTTGTTACATAGTTTGCATATTGGCGATTCTATGGCACCTCTATTGTATAACGTTTCGTTTATAGGACCATATCCTGTTATTACATAAACCAGCTGTCTTCCTGGTTTGAACCATGTATTTTTGTTTGTAAAATTTACGTCTTTTATAAACTTATATGTTTCTCGTCCGTGAGTAGCTTTATTCCACCTAGTTTGCCATTCACATGTTATTTCGTCTCTAATTATCTGTATTTCATTTTTTAAGTTAATATCTGCCGGGTTAGATTTTTGTCGAAATGCGTATCCTCTCCAGGTCACTGTTAGGTTTCTTTTTATTTTGTTAATTACGCCTCTTTCTGTGATTTCTAAGTCTAGTGGTTTTAGTCCCGCAATTGTTTGCATGGCGGCTGTTGATGTTGTGCGGCATGCATTTGTTATTGCCAAAACCAGCACTCTTTGTGCGGCTATTATATGTCTTTTGATAAGTGTTTGTTCAATTTTGTCATGCCATGCAGCTGCGCAGTATGTTACAATTGGAATTGCAACCGCCTTGTATAGGATTTTTATTATGTTTGTTTTAATCCCCCATTCCTCTCCGGCCATTCTTTTTATTGACATTATGAAATTGGTCAATTTGTTCCGTAAATATTTTGCGTGTGCAATAAAATTTAATTTTTCGTCAATGATTACGCCTAAATATTTGATTTCCTTCTTAAATTTAACATTTTCACCATTTATTTTTATGATTGGCATTCTCTGTTTGTTTAATTTGCCTTTTATTAAGAGAGCGACCGTTTTGGAGTTGGAAACTCTTAACTTGTTTGTTTCGCACCATTCATTTAAAATTTTTATTGCTCTCATGCCTTGTTTTTCAATTTCTAGTCGTGAATTTCCTTTTATTATTACAACTAGATCATCTGCATACGCTATGGCCTCTGCATCTTCTGTATTTATTTCTTGTTCTAGTCGTGTTAGAAGGTCGTCCATGCACCAGTTCCATGCCATAGGTCCTATTATGGAACCTTGTGGGCAGCCTTTTTCCATCTTCCTTGTTACTTTGTCGAATTTTGATTTGATAATCATTTCTCTTTTTGTAAAATAGTTGTCTATTATCTTGATCATGCAGCTGCTGCATTCAGCTTTTATTAGTCGCGCTTTAATTGCAGGCCACCATAAGTTGTCGAATGCACCTTCTATGTCAATAAAGAGTGATATAATTAATTTCTTTTCCGGGACGATGATTCCTTGTCGAAAGTGTAGTATCGCATCCTCTGTTGACTTTCCCAGTCTGAATCCAAATTGTCTGGTATTTTGCAGATTTTTGCTTTTATAAGTGTTTTGTATACGATTAACGATAATACTTTCAAAGACTTTTCCCATTATTGGTAAAAGTGCAATTGGTCTATAAGAGTTTATTTTCGACTTATCGAGGCTACTTGATTTTAGGATTATGTTGAGTTTCGCTATTTTCCATTTATTAGGAAATTTTCTAGACCGTAAACAGTTGTTCAATAAGTTACAGATTATATTTTTATTATTAGCCCATACAGCCTTTATAATTTCTGACACAAAGTTATCGAACCCAGGGGCTTTGCCTGACTTTAACTTTCCGATTGCAGTACCGATTTCTTGAAAGGATATTTCGATCTCGGTGTTGTAATTTTTATATTGATTATTCTCCCGTCTAATATTTTTATGTAATTCAGATTCTAGTTGTTTTTGATCTTTTGGGACACATTTGTTCAGAAGAGCGCCTACGGTATCTTTCCAGTTCAATGTTTTGGTTCCACATGGCAGAGTTAATGAGCATAGTGTACTTGTCTTCTTTAGTTTGTCTCTGGCTATTTTATACACTATACTCCAAGGATCTTTGTTTCCTTCTGTGGTAACGAAATTTTGCCATGATTGTTTTTTGTTTTTCCTAATTTCCGAGGTATATCGGTTTCTTGTTCTTTTATATTTTTTAACATATGCCTCGAGAAGGTCATCGAGGTGTAGTCTACGAGCTCTGGCTAATTGTTTTTTAGCTTTATGTACTTTTTTCCTGAGCTCAGATAGATTACAATTCCACCAGGGGATAGCTCGAGCTGTTATTTTCCTTTTAGGTATGGAGTCTTTACAGACATTTTGCAGGATTCCATTGAAGAGATCCAGGGCTGCATCTGGAGATTCATTCCTTATTCTCTCAATTATTGTATCATTGAATTTATCGTCGCATATCTCTGAGAATTTTTCCCAATTCGCTTTTCTGACTTGATACCCATCAATGTATGCGGTTACACTTTTAGATCTTTCAAAATTTACTTCATACGTGATCAAGTTGTGATCGCTCACAGAGCATATATTTACTTGCCAGTTTCTTATATCGTTCAGCATGTTTTCACTAACGATGGTTAAGTCTATATTTGACTCACCTCTGGTCGAGGAGTATGTTGGGTAGTTGTTTGGTTTATTAATCACGTGTAATTTGTTTGCCATTAAGAATTCTTCCAGAAGTTTCCCTCTTTCATCTGTTTCATTGGAAAACCATGTTTCGGACTTTGCATTAGAATCCATGGTTATCAGTATTTTATTTCCGTTGAGTTTATTTACTATATTTTCTATGCTATTTAAAAAACCATTTATTGGCAGAGAAAATTGGCAATAGATGTTGATAATATGGAATTTAAAATTTCCAACAATGACTTCGAAACATAATATGTGTCCGGATTCTTGGAATATGTTTTGAAACACTTCTATTTTTGCTTCGTCAACGACAGCAGCTGTCCAAACATTCGTCACATTATTCGGTTGTAAAGTACGAAATTCAGGGGATTTATACCCCCTGACTGTACCCTTATATGTATAGGGTTCTTGTATACAAAGTATGTCAATATTCTTCGTTTGCATTATGAGATTCAGGTCAGCTGCCACTGCCGTCGACCTTTGAGCGTTGATTTGGGCAACTTTTATTCCCATTCTAGTTTGCTTCTATAAATCTCAACATTTTTCAAGTATTCCGGGCACGTTTTACTTCCTGCAGTATGTTTTACTTCTTTTCTTCTTGCACGAGTGCAATTAGAGCACTGTGGAGCGTCCTTCCTTTTGCAATCATTTTTTAGATGATCCTTGCCCCCGCAAGTTTCACAGATTTGGTCCGGCAAATTACATACTTTTGCTATGTGTCCAAATGCCTGACATTTGAAACATCTTGTTACATTGATATACTCCTTAACTCTATATGTTCTCCACAGCATATAAATACGTCCTTGGTTTACGAAATTCACGAGAAATCGTCCTGGTATTTGTACAATCCAGTTTACTCGATCTTCTTTCGTTTTAAAATGGTGTCTAAAAACTACTTTTTGTCGCAATTCATCCAGTTCATTGCTATTACATTTTTCAAAATTTTTTGTTATAAAATCTTCCTTTAAATCTTCCAGCTTGTATTCCTTTTCGACATCATAGATTATTATCGATGGTAGTATTTTCTTAGGGCTTTCAACCATTAAGTCTTTATTTTCTAGTTTTGCGCTTTTAATGATTTCCACGTCGTTTTTGTCTTTTAACTCTATTACTACTCCTTTCTTTCTCATTTGTCTGATGTTTTTAATTTTCAACTTGCTGCGAACTGAGCTTAAAGCGCTTGTCACAGCGGTTTTTATTTCGTCATTGCTTCTTTGATCTTCCTCGTTTTTAGGCTTGATCAGAAGCACCTCATGGTCTCTCCTTTCTTTCATTTCTCGAACTTTCTCCACTGTCATTTTTGTTATTTGTGTCTGCAAAGCTGTATTAGCAGCTTGTGCATATGTTCGAGTCAAGATGGGAAGATTACTATTATTTTGTATGGTCAATTTTAATTTTTGATTTTCAATAAGTTGCTCTTGAAGTTCACTTTCTATCAAGAGCCATTTCTCTAATATAAACTTTATCGATGACCTTGTTATTTTGTTTGATTCATTGAACAAGAATTCTTCTAGCTTCTTTCTTTCGTTGCGTATTTTTTCCAATGAACAATTTTCTAGTCTTCGTTTTGTTCCTGTTTCTTCACTTGAGACAGGGCTCATTGTCTTCTTACGTTTGACTTTATGAGTCGGTGACTCAATTGCTTCGTCCGTAAATGACGAAATCGAGCTCGCTCGACTATGTCCTCTTCTGATAAGAGTTCTCCTTTCATCAATGTCCATTTGTTCTCCCTCCTTCAGATCCTGCTTTGTTTGTTTAATATTTGACTCCATATTTGTTCCCACGAGAAGGTCGGAAGGGGTGGTCGACCTAGGCAGAGCCGCCGTACCTAGGCAAGCCTAAATACTCCGGGGGGTCGGCAGGTTCCCCGGAGTTGGCCGCTTGGAATTGAGGCTTCCCCCTCAACCACGCATCCCATCACCGCGCACCGTAGCTTAGGATTGGAGGGCAGTTTATAGAGTTACCATCCCCAGTTTATAGAGGCCCCTCCAGGGATCTAACGTGGCTCCCAGATACTTAATTGTGGTTTCGGGGTCTGAATATGGAACTGCCTCCCGACCCAACTTTAACTCTGGGTTTTTCACATACCACGTCTTGCTTTTATTTGCAATTTGAAATGCGCTGCATTTATCAGTCGCAGCTTTCATGTCGAGCTTTCCGAGATAACCCTGTACCTTCTCGCATTGCTTCTGTGCCTCCGTTTTATTCTTGGCCAGAAGTACCAGGTCATCCGCAAAGGCCAAAATGGAGACCTTCTCGTCTCCCATCCCAACGCCCTCCGTCGTCTCATGTATACCACGAACCAGTGGTTCTATTACTAAATTGAAGAGGAGCGGGGACAAAGGGTCACCCTGCTTGACTCCTCTGAGCAGGGACACCGACAGGGTCTCTTTGTCTCTACAATGTATGACAGTCCGACAACCATCGTACATTGTTTGTATGTAATTTCCGATGGCCGTCGGAACGCCTTTCGCCTCCAGTGCGTCCCTTATAACGCTGTGGGGAACCGTGTCGAAAGCTTTTGAAATATCCATTACGGTAATAACGCCACCTTTGTTTTCCTTCATTTGGCTTAGGGCGCTGCTGAGAATGGCTATATTATTTTTACAGCCATCCTCCATCGCAAACCCCTTTTGCCTAGGGTGTTGCGATATCTTGCCTCTTATCCTTTTGTCTATCATTGCCGAATATAGCCTACCCAACAAGGAGCCTATTGTGATGGGCCTCCAGTTACCGACTTCCGCCACACTCTTCCCCGTTTTGGGTATGAGTGTGGTCCGGTTCAGTTTCCACTGTGCCGGGTAGATTCGGCTCAGCAAGAGCAAGTTACAAAACTTGGCGAATGTTCGCAGCACCCTAGCCCTACGGAGGTGGATCTTCTTAATTTGATCCACCCCTGCGGCTGTGTTTTTCTTTATTTTCTTCAACTTCTCCACGAGCTCTCCCACAGCGATGGGCACCCATATTTGCCCCATTTCTATTTTGGGACTTCCATCGTGTCTTACTGGAAGCTTTGTCTGCGGTCCAGCCACTCCCCAGAGACCCGAGTACAGTGTCCCCACTGCCTCTTTTTCGGGAAGATCCACCTCCTTCTCTCGGATGGTCTTCCCCATTATTGCCAGATCCAGGAGCTGTTTGGGGCATTTCTTATAAAGCTCCTGGTATCTGGCATATTCAAATTTTTTCCTTTTATTGGCCCCCTTGTTTTTCCTTCTTGGTTGACGGTCCACTCCCCGGTCCCTGCTGGGACCTTCACTTACTTCAACGCCCTGTTTCAACCGCTCCGTGAGGCTTTCCAACAAGGCGTTAACAGTGGACTCGTCAACCACCTCCTGACCAGCCAGCTCCTCTATCTCTATTTCAATACTTCTAAACTGGTTCTCCTCATTCAACTGGCTGGCCATAATGGCTCCCCTTAGATCCTCCTTCCAGTTTTCCACGGTGGAAGGAGGCTGGGGGCTTAAATCTTCCACGGCCGACTCGTAGGGGCTGCCATCGGAGGAGTTCTCCGATGGACTATCGTCGACCGCTTCCTCCTCCCTTTGCACGGGCAGGAGCCTCCTTTTGTCGCTGATTTGCTTGAGCGTTTTTCCAGGGAGAAAGGGTTTGATCACGACATTCGGCTGTCGAAGGTTCTTATACCTTTCGTTCAGCCGAAGGAGGAGCTCAGTTTCCTCCTTTGACCAGGCCGAGGCCCTCCTGCCTGGTCTATCCCCTCCCTGGTTTGCGCCGCCAGCCCTTCTCTTTTCGTTTCTTATCTTCGGGTGCCTATGCCGCTCGTGCATAGACAAGCCCCGCTTGGTGGCAAATCGCCCTCCACAGACCTCACACACCACCCCTTCACATTCACTCCTTGGGATTAACCCTTTACACTTTGGGAGGTGACACCTACATGCGTGTAGTTTCGAAAACTCCTTACGACATGTGGCGCACCTCCATTTGATGATTGCGGTAGGGTGTTGTTCCTCCGCGTGTTCCTGGAACTGCGAGGCCTGCAGGAACGACCTGCCACGGTCAAAAAGGCTGCACGCAGCACAATCGATCTGCCCGTCCAAAGGGAGGTCCACACACTGAGATATATCGTTGTCCGGTGTCAAGCCAGGGTCGTCATCGTTGGCCCTCCGGTCCATAGCGGACATGTCCGCCACAGAAGCTCCAGGGCCGGGAGCTTCTGTGTCCGAGGCTGCATCTTCAGTACTCAATTTATTGGATGGGTATATTTTGTTCCGAGGCATTGATTCCAATTGTTATCCACTCATAACCATTAACGTGCCAGGTCATAGGTGCACTTATCAAGGAGATCTGGCGACATGGTAGCCGCTTGGTCTCCTAACTCGGGAAGGCGGGGTCGTCACTCCCCATACAATGTGCACTGTCACTGCCCCTGCCTTTTTTTTTTTTTTTTTTTTTTTTTTAAGTTCCATCACTCCCGTTAATAATTTTATAAGTAACACCGGTAAATATTCAGCGACCCACCACTACGAAGTAACAGAACTACCGGGATTGATTCCACACTGGTAAATACTAAAAAACTAATCCACACGTACCGTACTCACTCACGTTGATAAATTAATAATTACAAGTCCATTAAACTTACACGAAAACATCCGTACAAGATAACGAATGCTTTACGGTTCATTACACACTGCTAAAAATTAGAAAACTAATCCACAAGCACCACCAGAGTAAGCGCGACTCTCGACACGTCTTATCCGACCAACCGTTACGAATACACTGGCGAGCTTCGACTGTAGGTCGTTGAATTCCGTTTCACTTCCGACGGAGAAAAAGACACAGAAATCGATTTAATTGTTCCACTCGCGTTAATAATTTTATAAGTAACACCGGTAAATATTCAGCGACACACCACTACGAAGTAACAGAATTACCGGGATTGATTCCACACTGGTAAATACTAAAAAACTAATCCACACGTACCGTACTCACTCACGTTGATAAATTAATAACTACAAGTCCATTAAACTTACACGAAAACATCCGTACAAGATAACGAATGCTTTACGGTTCATTACACACTGCTAAAAATTAGAAAACTAATCCACAAGCACCACCACAGTAAGCGCGACTCTCGACACGTCTTATCCGACCAACCGTTACGAATACACTGGCGAGCTTCGACTGTAGGTCTTTGAATTCCGTTTCACTTCCGACGGAGAAAAAGACACAGAAATCGATTTAATTGTTCCACTCGCGTTAATAATTTTATAAGTAACACCGGTAAATATTCAGCGACACACCACTACGAAGTAACAGAATTACCGGGATTGATTCCACACTGGTAAATACTAAAAAACTAATCCACACGTACCGTACTCACTCACGTTGATAAATTAATAACTACAAGTCCATTAAACTTACACGAAAACATCCGTACAAGATAACGAATGCTTTACGGTTCATTACACACTGCTAAAAATTAGAAAACTAATCCACAACCACCACCACAGTAAGCGCGACTCTCGACACGTCTTATCCGACCAACCGTTACGAATACACTGGCGAGCTTCGACTGTAGGTCGTTGAATTCCGTTTCACTTCCGACGGAGAAAAAGACACAGAAATCGATTTAATTGTTCCACTCGCGTTAATAATTTTATAAGTAACACCGGTAAATATTCAGCGACACACCACTACGAAGTAACAGAATTACCGGGATTGATTCCACACTGGTAAATACTAAAAAACTAATCCACACGTACCGTACTTACTCACGTTGATAAATTAATAACTACAAGTCCATTAAACTTACACGAAAACATCCGTACAAGATAACGAATGCTTTACGGTTCATTACACACTGCTAAAAATTAGAAAACTAATCCACAAGCACCACCACAGTAAGCGCGACTCTCGACACGTCTTATCCGACCAACCGCTACGAATACACTCTATATACGGGGGGAATACACCCCGCTCCTCTTCAATTCAGTAATAGAACCACTGGTTCGTAGTATACATGAGACGACGGAGGGCGTTGGGATGGGAGACGAGAAGGTCTCCATTTTGGCCTTTGCGGATGACCTGGTACTTCTGGCCAAGAATAAAACGGAGGCACAGAAGCAATGCGAGAAGGTACAGGGTTATCTCGGAAAGCTCGACATGAAAGCTGCGACTGATAAATGCAGCGCATTTCAAATTGCAAATAAAAGCAAGACGTGGTATGTGAAAAACCCAGAGTTAAAGTTGGGTCGGGAGGCAGTTCCATATTCAGACCCCGAAACCACAATTAAGTATCTGGGAGCCACGTTAGATCCCTGGAGGGGCCTGCATCGCGTCGCAGTTAAAGAAGTCTCAGACGCGGCGAAATGCATAGCGAGGATGAGGTTGAAACCAGACCAAAAGATCAACCTCATCAGAACCTACCTCCTGCCCAGGTATGTACATAGATTAGTGGCTAATCCGCCTCCCTTGGGCCTCCTGGACCAAATAGACCACGAGGTTAAGTTAACCATAAAGAAAATCTTGCACCTCCATCTGTCAACGACCGATGGAGTTATTTACTCTGACAAAAGTCATGGTGGTCTGGGTGTCCAGAGGATTGTAAACATAGTCAAGCTGGCCAAATTAAGAAATGCAATCAAAATGACGAGGGCCGAGGATGAGGCGGTTAGGCGTGCATACCTAGGGCAGGAGGGAATAATAAAGAAGTACGCTACGTCGGTGGGCCTCAGTTGGCCCACAAGTCTGGAAAGTATTGAGGGCGCGCGCAGGTCCCTCAAAAAGAGGGATACTGACAAGTGGAGGCAGCTCGTCTCTCAAGGCCAGGGCATCAAGGAATTCTTTGGTGACAAAACCGGTAATGCCTGGCTGTATAATCCCAAATTATTGAAGCCGTCCAGATATCTGGACGCATTAAAATTACGTACCAATACGTTCGGTACGAGAGTCGCACTCAGGAGAGCCAAGAGAGAAATAGATTATAAATGTAGGCGATGTGGCTCTCAGCCCGAGACCTTGGGACATATATTGGGCCAATGCACCCACACCAAGGCAAAGCGCATTAAGCGCCATAACGAGATATGTAAGCTCGTACTCAGCAAGGTGGCAAGGCACTGCACCGTATACGAGGAACCCGAAGTCAACGTTCTGGGGGAGCTACGCAAACCTGATTTGGTCATAAAAGACCATGATAAGGTTTGGGTAGTGGACGTCACGGTACGTTATGAGGACCGTGACAACCTCCGGAACGCATACCGGGAGAAGTTACGAAAGTATCGGGAAACGGCAGAATACTTAAGAATAAGAATGAACGCTCTGCAAGCACAAGTGATCCCGATAGTGGTGGGGTGCAGGGGCGCAATACCCAAGGAAACGGAGAAGAACTTGAGGAACCTCGGGCTCGAAAGCAAGGACGTCTTGACGGCTTCTCTAATCGCACTCCGCTCGTCAATTGAAATGGCGAATCAGTTTATTGACTACGATCACATAATGTGATCGCTATGTATATTTATTTAGGTATTTATTTACCTATGTATTTATGGACCAAGCCCATGGGCTGGATGAACTATTTATTAAAACGCAGCCGCAAGGCAAAGGAAATTTATTGGAAACGCAGCCGCAAGGCCAAGGAATATTTATTGCAAACGCAGTCGCAAGACAAAGGAATTATTTATTGAAAACGCAGCCGCAAGGCAAAGGAAGAATTAGAATTATGAACGAGGCAGCTGTCAGCCGATAAATATGATGCGTAGCCCGTCTCGGCCTTTTACACCGAGCGGTGCGAGTCCTGGTACATCTTCTGTGTATCAGGGCGCGGGGCGGATTCTATGCATGCAGAATCCGGGGCGACGCCTCCGCGGGGCTTTCCCTGGGCGCACGCTATGCGTGCGGCCGAGCTCGCCTCCCGAAAGGGTCCCCGTTCCTAATTTTTCCAAATCCGTAGGCAGATCGCTTGGCAGTGGAACTAGAAAATAGGCCCGATCAAGGAATTATTATTTGTTATTACCCTACGAGGAGGTTTAATCCTCGGAAGTCCACCAAGTCCTCGGACTTGGTGCAGAATAATAGCCAAATGCCTCGTCATCTAATTAGTGACGCGCATGAATGGATTAACGAGATTCCCTCTGTCCCTATCTACTTTCTAGCGAAACCACTGCCAAGGGAACGGGCTTGGAAAAATTAGCGGGGAAAGAAGACCCTGTTGAGCTTGACTCTAGTCTGGCATTGTAAGGAGACATGATGGGTGTAGCATAAGTGGGAGATGGCAACATCGCCGGTGAAATACCACTACTTTCATCGTTTCTTTACTTACTCGGTTGGGCGGAGCGCGTGCACCGAGGTCTTCGACCCGGTTGTCACGGTGTTCTAGAGCCAAGCGTGTAAGAGTGGTGTGAGGCATTCGTGGCCGATCGCCAACAATACTCCCGCGTGATCCGATTCGAGGACACTGCCAGGCGGGGAGTTTGACTGGGGCGGTACATCTGTCACAGAATAACGCAGGTGTCCTAAGGCCAGCTCAGCGAGGACAGAAACCTCGCGTAGAGCAAAAGGGCAAAAGCTGGCTTGATCTCGATGTTCAGTACGCATAGAGACTGCGAAAGCACGGCCTATCGATCCTTTTGGCTTGAAGAGTTTTCAGCAATTGTTCACCCGCCAACAGGGAACGTGAGCTGGGTTTAGACCGTCGTGAGACAGGTTAGTTTTACCCTACTGATGACTAGTCGTTGCGATAGTAACCCTGCTCAGTACGAGAGGAACCGCAGGTTCGGACATTTGGTTCACGCACTCGGTCGAGCGGCCGGTGGTGCGAAGTTACCATCCGCGGGATTATGCCTGAACGCCTCTAAGACCGTATCCTTTCTAGTCAAAGGCGGTAACGATATTTCTAGGAGTCTCGTGTGGGTCGAAAGGCTCAAAACAATGTGACACTACTAGGTGATCGGTCCATCGTGGCCGGTCATCGCACGGGCCCCATTTTGCCGTATGGGCGTCTTTGTACCCGTCGTCGGGATCTCGCCGAACGACGGACACGGCGCTCTAGCGGTCGATCATGGGTACTACAAGTTCGACGTCGAGACTCGGAATCGTCTGTAGACGACTTAGGTACCTGGCGGGGTGTTGTACTCGGCAGAGCAGTTATCACGCTGCGATCTGTTGAGACTCAGCCCTATGCTTGGGGATTCGTCTTGTCAGTTAGACGAGGCCCCACGAGAGAGCATAGGACATAACAACACCAAAGAACTAGGCTGGAGAGTATTGAAATCAAACGATACAAAACAACCCGCCGCTGGCACTTTGAAAATCAACGATAGAAAACAACACGCCACTGGCACTTTGAAATTCAACGATAGAAAGCAACACGCCGCTGGGACTTTTTTTTTTTTTTTTTTTTTTTTTTTTTTTATACGTGGAGGAAATCTTCGAAAGACCCCCCCGCCGCCTGGGGAGGGGCGGGGGGAGTGTGGGATTCCTCGCGCCCGGAAGGAAACCCAACGGGTGCGGGACCTGCCCACTAAAACCCACCACGGTGGCCATCCTCGCACTATGCAGGGGGAGCACCTGGGACCGAAAACATCATATCATCAGGTGCTCCCCCGTGCAGGGCTCTCGCGCCCGTGTCCTCCCGTTCCAGGGAAGGGAGGGGGTACTTCACCCTCCCTTCCCTGCTTTCTCCTCGGCGCTCTGGCGCCCGACGTCGGAGCAGGGCCACACTGCACCGTCATCCCACTCCCGGGGGCCGCCCGAGGGCGGCCGTGAGTCCCACACTCACGACCGCCCACGGCCCCCATAGCCGCGCCGGAGGCACGGTTCTAGGACCGCGCCGTCGGCGCGGCTGCACCCCGGTTCGTACGCTCCCGAGGGCGGCTCTGGCCTCTCCGCCCTCGAGAGCGTCGCCGTCCCTTATTTCTCCCCCCTTAGGCGACGGGCGGTGGCACGAGACTCAAGGGCTACGTACCCCCGCCCGCCGCTCTCAGGGTGGCCTCCCCGGCCCTTGCGGAGGCCTACCCGCCCCCGGCCTCGGACGAGGCCCCTCTCGCAGTCTCCCCCTCTCGCGAATGCGGCTCGCGGCCTCCTTCTGCGAGATTACACGCCGCTGGGACTTTGAAACTTTCGGCACGTACCGAACAGTTCTTCTCTATTATCTCGAGAGCGGACACGACAACCGCACACATTGAACACACAGCAGCGTGTTGTAGCATGCCAGCTACACGGTGGTGTGCCTAACGTGTGGATAGCTCGAGATTTTTGTTCCGGACCGATGTGACCGGGAAGCAACACGCCGCTGGGATTTTGATATTTTCGGCACGTATCGAACAGTTCTTTTCTATTATCTCGAGAAAGGACACGACGACCGCACACTTTGAGCACAAAGCAGCGAGTTGTAGCATGCCAGCTAGACGGTGGTGTGCCTAACGTGTGTATAGCTCGAGATTTTTGTTCCGGACCGATGTGACCGGGAAGCAACACGGCGCTGGAGCGTTGAAACCTTCGGCACGTATCGAACAGTTCTTCTCTATTATCTCGAGAATGGACACGACGTCCGCACACTTTGAGCACACAGCAGCCAGTTGTAGCATGCCAGCTACACGGTGGTGTGTCTACCGTGTGGATAGCTCGAGATTTTTGTTGCGGACCGACGTGACCGCGACGCAATACGCCGCTGGGACTTTTTTTTTTTTTTTTTTTTTTTTTTTTATACGTGGGGGAAATCTTCGAAAGACCCCCCCGCCGCCTGGGGAGGGGCGGGGGGAGTGTGGGATTCCTCGCGCCCGGAAGGAAACCCAACGGGTGCGGGACCTGCCCACTAAAACCCACCACGGTGGCCATCCTCGCACTATGCAGGGGGAGCACCTGGGACCGAAAACATCATATCATCAGGTGCTCCCCCGTGCAGGGCTCTCGCGCCCGTGTCCTCCCGTTCCAGGTAAGGGAGGGGGTACTTCACCCTCCCTTCCCTGCTTTCTCCTCGGCGCTCTGGCGCCCGACGTCGGAGCAGGGCCACACTGCACCGTCATCCCACTCCCGGGGGCCGCCCGAGGGCGGCCGTGAGTCCCACACTCACGACCGCCCACGGCCCCCATAGCCGCGCCGGAGGCACGGTTCTAGGACCGCGCCGTCGGCGCGGCTGCACCCCGGTTCGTACGCTCCCGAGGGCGGCTCTGGCCTCTCCGCCCTCGAGAGCGTCGCCGTCCCTTATTTCTCCCCCCTTAGGCGACGGGCGGTGGCACGAGACTCAAGGGCTACGTACCCCCGCCCGCCGCTCTCAGGGTGGCCTCCCCGGCCCTTGCGGAGGCCTACCCGCCCCCGGCCTCGGACGAGGCCCCTCTCGCAGTCTCCCCCTCTCGCGAATGCGGCTCGCGGCCTCCTTCTGCGAGATTACACGCCGCTGGGACTTTGAAACTTTCGGCACGTACCGAACAGTTCTTCTCTATTATCTCGAGAGCGGACACGACAACCGCACACATTGAACACACAGCAGCGTGTTGTAGCATGCCAGCTACACGGTGGTGTGCCTAACGTGTGGATAGCTCGAGATTTTTGTTCCGGACCGATGTGACCGGGAAGCAACACGCCGCTGGGATTTTGATATTTTCGGCACGTATCGAACAGTTCTTTTCTATTATCTCGAGAAAGGACACGACGACCGCACACTTTGAGCACAAAGCAGCGAGTTGTAGCATGCCAGCTAGACGGTGGTGTGCCTAACGTGTGTATAGCTCGAGATTTTTGTTCCGGACCGATGTGACCGGGAAGCAACACGGCGCTGGAGCGTTGAAACCTTCGGCACGTATCGAACAGTTCTTCTCTATTATCTCGAGAATGGACACGACGTCCGCACACTTTGAGCACACAGCAGCCAGTTGTAGCATGCCAGCTACACGGTGGTGTGTCTACCGTGTGGATAGCTCGAGATTTTTGTTGCGGACCGACGTGACCGCGACGCAATACGCCGCTGGGACTTTTTTTTTTTTTTTTTTTTTTTTTTTTATACGTGGGGGAAATCTTCGAAAGACCCCCCCGCCGCCTGGGGAGGGGCGGGGGGAGTGTGGGATTCCTCGCGCCCGGAAGGAAACCCAACGGGTGCGGGACCTGCCCACTAAAACCCACCACGGTGGCCATCCTCGCACTATGCAGGGGGAGCACCTGGGACCGAAAACATCATATCATCAGGTGCTCCCCCGTGCAGGGCTCTCGCGCCCGTGTCCTCCCGTTCCAGGTAAGGGAGGGGGTACTTCACCCTCCCTTCCCTGCTTTCTCCTCGGCGCTCTGGCGCCCGACGTCGGAGCAGGGCCACACTGCACCGTCATCCCACTCCCGGGGGCCGCCCGAGGGCGGCCGTGAGTCCCACACTCACGACCGCCCACGGCCCCCATAGCCGCGCCGGAGGCACGGTTCTAGGACCGCGCCGTCGGCGCGGCTGCACCCCGGTTCGTACGCTCCCGAGGGCGGCTCTGGCCTCTCCGCCCTCGAGAGCGTCGCCGTCCCTTATTTCTCCCCCCTTAGGCGACGGGCGGTGGCACGAGACTCAAGGGCTACGTACCCCCGCCCGCCGCTCTCAGGGTGGCCTCCCCGGCCCTTGCGGAGGCCTACCCGCCCCCGGCCTCGGACGAGGCCCCTCTCGCAGTCTCCCCCTCTCGCGAATGCGGCTCGCGGCCTCCTTCTGCGAGATTACACGCCGCTGGGACTTTGAAACTTTCGGCACGTACCGAACAGTTCTTCTCTATTATCTCGAGAGCGGACACGACAACCGCACACATTGAACACACAGCAGCGTGTTGTAGCATGCCAGCTACACGGTGGTGTGCCTAACGTGTGGATAGCTCGAGATTTTTGTTCCGGACCGATGTGACCGGGAAGCAACACGCCGCTGGGATTTTGATATTTTCGGCACGTATCGAACAGTTCTTTTCTATTATCTCGAGAAAGGACACGACGACCGCACACTTTGAGCACAAAGCAGCGAGTTGTAGCATGCCAGCTAGACGGTGGTGTGCCTAACGTGTGTATAGCTCGAGATTTTTGTTCCGGACCGATGTGACCGGGAAGCAACACGGCGCTGGAGCGTTGAAACCTTCGGCACGTATCGAACAGTTCTTCTCTATTATCTCGAGAATGGACACGACGTCCGCACACTTTGAGCACACAGCAGCCAGTTGTAGCATGCCAGCTACACGGTGGTGTGTCTACCGTGTGGATAGCTCGAGATTTTTGTTGCGGACCGACGTGACCGCGACGCAATACGCCGCTGGGACTTTTTTTTTTTTTTTTTTTTTTTTTTTTATACGTGGGGGAAATCTTCGAAAGACCCCCCCGCCGCCTGGGGAGGGGCGGGGGGAGTGTGGGATTCCTCGCGCCCGGAAGGAAACCCAACGGGTGCGGGACCTGCCCACTAAAACCCACCACGGTGGCCATCCTCGCACTATGCAGGGGGAGCACCTGGGACCGAAAACATCATATCATCAGGTGCTCCCCCGTGCAGGGCTCTCGCGCCCGTGTCCTCCCGTTCCAGGTAAGGGAGGGGGTACTTCACCCTCCCTTCCCTGCTTTCTCCTCGGCGCTCTGGCGCCCGACGTCGGAGCAGGGCCACACTGCACCGTCATCCCACTCCCGGGGGCCGCCCGAGGGCGGCCGTGAGTCCCACACTCACGACCGCCCACGGCCCCCATAGCCGCGCCGGAGGCACGGTTCTAGGACCGCGCCGTCGGCGCGGCTGCACCCCGGTTCGTACGCTCCCGAGGGCGGCTCTGGCCTCTCCGCCCTCGAGAGCGTCGCCGTCCCTTATTTCTCCCCCCTTAGGCGACGGGCGGTGGCACGAGACTCAAGGGCTACGTACCCCCGCCCGCCGCTCTCAGGGTGGCCTCCCCGGCCCTTGCGGAGGCCTACCCGCCCCCGGCCTCGGACGAGGCCCCTCTCGCAGTCTCCCCCTCTCGCGAATGCGGCTCGCGGCCTCCTTCTGCGAGATTACACGCCGCTGGGACTTTGAAACTTTCGGCACGTACCGAACAGTTCTTCTCTATTATCTCGAGAGCGGACACGACAACCGCACACATTGAACACACAGCAGCGTGTTGTAGCATGCCAGCTACACGGTGGTGTGCCTAACGTGTGGATAGCTCGAGATTTTTGTTCCGGACCGATGTGACCGGGAAGCAACACGCCGCTGGGATTTTGATATTTTCGGCACGTATCGAACAGTTCTTTTCTATTATCTCGAGAAAGGACACGACGACCGCACACTTTGAGCACAAAGCAGCGAGTTGTAGCATGCCAGCTAGACGGTGGTGTGCCTAACGTGTGTATAGCTCGAGATTTTTGTTCCGGACCGATGTGACCGGGAAGCAACACGGCGCTGGAGCGTTGAAACCTTCGGCACGTATCGAACAGTTCTTCTCTATTATCTCGAGAATGGACACGACGTCCGCACACTTTGAGCACACAGCAGCCAGTTGTAGCATGCCAGCTACACGGTGGTGTGTCTACCGTGTGGATAGCTCGAGATTTTTGTTGCGGACCGACGTGACCGCGACGCAATACGCCGCTGGGACTTTTTTTTTTTTTTTTTTTTTTTTTTTTATACGTGGGGGAAATCTTCGAAAGACCCCCCCGCCGCCTGGGGAGGGGCGGGGGGAGTGTGGGATTCCTCGCGCCCGGAAGGAAACCCAACGGGTGCGGGACCTGCCCACTAAAACCCACCACGGTGGCCATCCTCGCACTATGCAGGGGGAGCACCTGGGACCGAAAACATCATATCATCAGGTGCTCCCCCGTGCAGGGCTCTCGCGCCCGTGTCCTCCCGTTCCAGGGAAGGGAGGGGGTACTTCACCCTCCCTTCCCTGCTTTCTCCTCGGCGCTCTGGCGCCCGACGTCGGAGCAGGGCCACACTGCACCGTCATCCCACTCCCGGGGGCCGCCCGAGGGCGGCCGTGAGTCCCACACTCACGACCGCCCACGGCCCCCATAGCCGCGCCGGAGGCACGGTTCTAGGACCGCGCCGTCGGCGCGGCTGCACCCCGGTTCGTACGCTCCCGAGGGCGGCTCTGGCCTCTCCGCCCTCGAGAGCGTCGCCGTCCCTTATTTCTCCCCCCTTAGGCGACGGGCGGTGGCACGAGACTCAAGGGCTACGTACCCCCGCCCGCCGCTCTCAGGGTGGCCTCCCCGGCCCTTGCGGAGGCCTACCCGCCCCCGGCCTCGGACGAGGCCCCTCTCGCAGTCTCCCCCTCTCGCGAATGCGGCTCGCGGCCTCCTTCTGCGAGATTACACGCCGCTGGGACTTTGAAACTTTCGGCACGTACCGAACAGTTCTTCTCTATTATCTCGAGAGCGGACACGACAACCGCACACATTGAACACACAGCAGCGTGTTGTAGCATGCCAGCTACACGGTGGTGTGCCTAACGTGTGGATAGCTCGAGATTTTTGTTCCGGACCGATGTGACCGGGAAGCAACACGCCGCTGGGATTTTGATATTTTCGGCACGTATCGAACAGTTCTTTTCTATTATCTCGAGAAAGGACACGACGACCGCACACTTTGAGCACAAAGCAGCGAGTTGTAGCATGCCAGCTAGACGGTGGTGTGCCTAACGTGTGTATAGCTCGAGATTTTTGTTCCGGACCGATGTGACCGGGAAGCAACACGGCGCTGGAGCGTTGAAACCTTCGGCACGTATCGAACAGTTCTTCTCTATTATCTCGAGAATGGACACGACGTCCGCACACTTTGAGCACACAGCAGCCAGTTGTAGCATGCCAGCTACACGGTGGTGTGTCTACCGTGTGGATAGCTCGAGATTTTTGTTGCGGACCGACGTGACCGCGACGCAATACGCCGCTGGGACTTTTTTTTTTTTTTTTTTTTTTTTTTTTATACGTGGGGGAAATCTTCGAAAGACCCCCCCGCCGCCTGGGGAGGGGCGGGGGGAGTGTGGGATTCCTCGCGCCCGGAAGGAAACCCAACGGGTGCGGGACCTGCCCACTAAAACCCACCACGGTGGCCATCCTCGCACTATGCAGGGGGAGCACCTGGGACCGAAAACATCATATCATCAGGTGCTCCCCCGTGCAGGGCTCTCGCGCCCGTGTCCTCCCGTTCCAGGGAAGGGAGGGGGTACTTCACCCTCCCTTCCCTGCTTTCTCCTCGGCGCTCTGGCGCCCGACGTCGGAGCAGGGCCACACTGCACCGTCATCCCACTCCCGGGGGCCGCCCGAGGGCGGCCGTGAGTCCCACACTCACGACCGCCCACGGCCCCCATAGCCGCGCCGGAGGCACGGTTCTAGGACCGCGCCGTCGGCGCGGCTGCACCCCGGTTCGTACGCTCCCGAGGGCGGCTCTGGCCTCTCCGCCCTCGAGAGCGTCGCCGTCCCTTATTTCTCCCCCCTTAGGCGACGGGCGGTGGCACGAGACTCAAGGGCTACGTACCCCCGCCCGCCGCTCTCAGGGTGGCCTCCCCGGCCCTTGCGGAGGCCTACCCGCCCCCGGCCTCGGACGAGGCCCCTCTCGCAGTCTCCCCCTCTCGCGAATGCGGCTCGCGGCCTCCTTCTGCGAGATTACACGCCGCTGGGACTTTGAAACTTTCGGCACGTACCGAACAGTTCTTCTCTATTATCTCGAGAGCGGACACGACAACCGCACACATTGAACACACAGCAGCGTGTTGTAGCATGCCAGCTACACGGTGGTGTGCCTAACGTGTGGATAGCTCGAGATTTTTGTTCCGGACCGATGTGACCGGGAAGCAACACGCCGCTGGGATTTTGATATTTTCGGCACGTATCGAACAGTTCTTTTCTATTATCTCGAGAAAGGACACGACGACCGCACACTTTGAGCACAAAGCAGCGAGTTGTAGCATGCCAGCTAGACGGTGGTGTGCCTAACGTGTGTATAGCTCGAGATTTTTGTTCCGGACCGATGTGACCGGGAAGCAACACGGCGCTGGAGCGTTGAAACCTTCGGCACGTATCGAACAGTTCTTCTCTATTATCTCGAGAATGGACACGACGTCCGCACACTTTGAGCACACAGCAGCCAGTTGTAGCATGCCAGCTACACGGTGGTGTGTCTACCGTGTGGATAGCTCGAGATTTTTGTTGCGGACCGACGTGACCGCGACGCAATACGCCGCTGGGACTTTTTTTTTTTTTTTTTTTTTTTTTTTATACGTGGGGGAAATCTTCGAAAGACCCCTCCGCCGCCTGGGGAGGGGCGGGGGGAGTGTGGGATTCCTCGCGCCCGGAAGGAAACCCAACGGGTGCGGGACCTGCCCACTAAAACCCACCACGGTGGCCATCCTCGCACTATGCAGGGGGAGCACCTGGGACCGAAAACATCATATCATCAGGTGCTCCCCCGTGCAGGGCTCTCGCGCCCGTGTCCTCCCGTTCCAGGGAAGGGAGGGGGTACTTCACCCTCCCTTCCCTGCTTTCTCCTCGGCGCTCTGGCGCCCGACGTCGGAGCAGGGCCACACTGCACCGTCATCCCACTCCCGGGGGCCGCCCGAGGGCGGCCGTGAGTCCCACACTCACGACCGCCCACGGCCCCCATAGCCGCGCCGGAGGCACGGTTCTAGGACCGCGCCGTCGGCGCGGCTGCACCCCGGTTCGTACGCTCCCGAGGGCGGCTCTGGCCTCTCCGCCCTCGAGAGCGTCGCCGTCCCTTATTTCTCCCCCCTTAGGCGACGGGCGGTGGCACGAGACTCAAGGGCTACGTACCCCCGCCCGCCGCTCTCAGGGTGGCCTCCCCGGCCCTTGCGGAGGCCTACCCGCCCCCGGCCTCGGACGAGGCCCCTCTCGCAGTCTCCCCCTCTCGCGAATGCGGCTCGCGGCCTCCTTCTGCGAGATTACACGCCGCTGGGACTTTGAAACTTTCGGCACGTACCGAACAGTTCTTCTCTATTATCTCGAGAGCGGACACGACAACCGCACACATTGAACACACAGCAGCGTGTTGTAGCATGCCAGCTACACGGTGGTGTGCCTAACGTGTGGATAGCTCGAGATTTTTGTTCCGGACCGATGTGACCGGGAAGCAACACGCCGCTGGGATTTTGATATTTTCGGCACGTATCGAACAGTTCTTTTCTATTATCTCGAGAAAGGACACGACGACCGCACACTTTGAGCACAAAGCAGCGAGTTGTAGCATGCCAGCTAGACGGTGGTGTGCCTAACGTGTGTATAGCTCGAGATTTTTGTTCCGGACCGATGTGACCGGGAAGCAACACGGCGCTGGAGCGTTTTTTTTTTTTTTTTTTTTTTTTTTTTTTTTTTTAACGTGGGGGAAATCTTCGAAAGACCCCCCCGCCGCCTGGGGAGGGGCGGGGGGAGTGTGGGATTCCCCGCGCCCGGAAGGAAACCCATCGGGCGCGGGACCTACCCACTAAAACCCACCACGGTGGCCATCCTCGCACTATGCAGGGGGAGCACCTGGGACCGAAGACATCATAACATCAGGTGCTCCCCCGTGCAGGGCTCTCGCGCCCGTGTCCTCCCGTTCCAGGGAAGGGAGGGGGTACTTCACCCTCCCTTCCCTGTTTTCTCCTCGGCGCTCTGGCGCCCGACGTCGGAGCAGGGCCACACTGCTCCGACGTCCCACTCCCGGGGGCCGCCCGAGGGCGGCCGCGAGTCCCACACTCGCGACCGCCCACGGCCCCCATAGCCGCGCCGGGGGCACGGCCCTGGGACCGTGCCGTCGGCGCGGCCGCACCCCGGCTCGTACGCTCCCGAGGGCGGCTCTGGCCTCTCCGCCCTCGAGAGCGTCGCCGTCCCTTACTCTACCCACCCCTCAGACGACGGGCGGTGGCACGAGCCTCAAGGGCTACGCACCCCCGCCCGCCGCTCTCAGGGTGGCCTCCCCGGCCCTTCCGGAGGCCCACCCGCCCCCGGCCTCGGAGGCGCTGGAGCGTTGAAACCTTCGGCACGTATCGAACAGTTCTTCTCTATTATCTCGAGAACGGACACGACGTCCGCACACTTTGAGCACACAGCAGCCAGTTGTAGCATGCCAGCTAGACGGTGGTGTGCCTAACGTGTGTATAGCTCGAGATTTTTGTTCCGGACCGATGTGACCGGGAAGCAACACGGCGCTGGAGCGTTGAAACTTTCGGCACGTATCGAACAGTTCTTCTCTATTATCTCGAGAACGGACACGACGTCCGCACACTTTGAGCACACAGCAGCCAGTTGTAGCATGCCAGCTACACGGTGGTGTGTCTACCGTGTGGATAGCTCGAGATTTTTGTTGCGGACCGACGTGACCGCGACGCAATACGCCGCTGGGACTTTTTTTTTTTTTTTTTTTTTTTTTTTATACGTGGAGGAAATCTTCGAAAGACCCCCCCGCCGCCTGGGGAGGGGCGGGGGGAGTGTGGGATTCCTCGCGCCCGGAAGGAAACCCAACGGGTGCGGGACCTGCCCACTAAAACCCACGACGGTGGCCATCCTCGCACTATGCAGGGGGAGCACCTGGGACCGAAAACATCATATCATCAGGTGCTCCCCCGTGCAGGGCTCTCGCGCCCGTGTCCTCCCGTTCCAGGTAAGGGAGGGGGTACTTCACCCTCCCTTCCCTGCTTTCTCCTCGGCGCTCTGGCGCCCGACGTCGGAGCAGGGCCACACTGCACCGTCATCCCACTCCCGGGGGCCGCCCGAGGGCGGCCGTGAGTCCCACACTCACGACCGCCCACGGCCCCCATAGCCGCGCCGGAGGCACGGTTCTAGGACCGCGCCGTCGGCGCGGCTGCACCCCGGTTCGTACGCTCCCGAGGGCGGCTCTGGCCTCTCCGCCCTCGAGAGCGTCGCCGTCCCTTATTTCTCCCCCCTTAGGCGACGGGCGGTGGCACGAGACTCAAGGGCTACGTACCCCCGCCCGCCGCTCTCAGGGTGGCCTCCCCGGCCCTTGCGGAGGCCTACCCGCCCCCGGCCTCGGACGAGGCCCCTCTCGCAGTCTCCCCCTCTCGCGAATGCGGCTCGCGGCCTCCTTCTGCGAGATTACACGCCGCTGGGACTTTGAAACTTTCGGCACGTACCGAACAGTTCTTCTCTATTATCTCGAGAGCGGACACGACAACCGCACACATTGAACACACAGCAGCGTGTTGTAGCATGCCAGCTACACGGTGGTGTGCCTAACGTGTGGATAGCTCGAGATTTTTGTTCCGGACCGATGTGACCGGGAAGCAACACGCCGCTGGGATTTTGATATTTTCGGCACGTATCGAACAGTTCTTTTCTATTATCTCGAGAAAGGACACGACGACCGCACACTTTGAGCACAAAGCAGCGAGTTGTAGCATGCCAGCTAGACGGTGGTGTGCCTAACGTGTGTATAGCTCGAGATTTTCTTTCCGGACCGATGTGACCGGGAAGCAACACGGCGCTGGAGCGTTGAAACTTTCGGCACGTATCGAACAGTTCTTCTCTATTATCTCGAGAAAGGACACGACGACCGCACACTTTGAGCACACAGCAGCGAGTTGTAGCATGCCAGCTAGACGGTGGTGTGCCTAACGTGTGTATAGCTCGAGATTTTTGTTCCGGACCGATGTGACCGGGAAGCAACACGCCGCTGGGATTTTGATATTTTCGGCACGTATCGAACAGTTCTTTTCTATTATCTCGAGAAAGGACACGACGACCGCACACTTTGAGCACACAGCAGCGAGTTGTAGCATGCCAGCTAGACGGTGGTGTGCCTAACGTGTGTATAGCTCGAGATTTTTGTTCCGGACCGATGTGACCGGGAAGCAACACGGCGCTGGAGCGTTGAAACTTTCGGCACGTATCGAACAGTTCTTCTCTATTATCTCGAGAACGGACACGACGTCCGCACACTTTGAGCACACAGCAGCCAGTTGTAGCATGCCAGCTACACGGTGGTGTGTCTACCGTGTGGATAGCTCGAGATTTTTGTTGCGGACCGACGTGACCGCGACGCAATACGCCGCTGGGACTTTTTTTTTTTTTTTTTTTTTTTTTTTATACGTGGAGGAAATCTTCGAAAGACCCCCCCGCCGCCTGGGGAGGGGCGGGGGGAGTGTGGGATTCCTCGCGCCCGGAAGGAAACCCAACGGGTGCGGGACCTGCCCACTAAAACCCACCACGGTGGCCATCCTCGCACTATGCAGGGGGAGCACCTGGGACCGAAAACATCATATCATCAGGTGCTCCCCCGTGCAGGGCTCTCGCGCCCGTGTCCTCCCGTTCCAGGTAAGGGAGGGGGTACTTCACCCTCCCTTCCCTGCTTTCTCCTCGGCGCTCTGGCGCCCGACGTCGGAGCAGGGCCACACTGCACCGTCATCCCACTCCCGGGGGCCGCCCGAGGGCGGCCGTGAGTCCCACACTCACGACCGCCCACGGCCCCCATAGCCGCGCCGGAGGCACGGTTCTAGGACCGCGCCGTCGGCGCGGCTGCACCCCGGTTCGTACGCTCCCGAGGGCGGCTCTGGCCTCTCCGCCCTCGAGAGCGTCGCCGTCCCTTATTTCTCCCCCCTTAGGCGACGGGCGGTGGCACGAGACTCAAGGGCTACGTACCCCCGCCCGCCGCTCTCAGGGTGGCCTCCCCGGCCCTTGCGGAGGCCTACCCGCCCCCGGCCTCGGACGAGGCCCCTCTCGCAGTCTCCCCCTCTCGCGAATGCGGCTCGCGGCCTCCTTCTGCGAGATTACACGCCGCTGGGACTTTGAAACTTTCGGCACGTACCGAACAGTTCTTCTCTATTATCTCGAGAGCGGACACGACAACCGCACACATTGAACACACAGCAGCGTGTTGTAGCATGCCAGCTACACGGTGGTGTGCCTAACGTGTGGATAGCTCGAGATTTTTGTTCCGGACCGATGTGACCGGGAAGCAACACGCCGCTGGGATTTTGATATTTTCGGCACGTATCGAACAGTTCTTTTCTATTATCTCGAGAAAGGACACGACGACCGCACACTTTGAGCACAAAGCAGCGAGTTGTAGCATGCCAGCTAGACGGTGGTGTGCCTAACGTGTGTATAGCTCGAGATTTTCTTTCCGGACCGATGTGACCGGGAAGCAACACGGCGCTGGAGCGTTGAAACTTTCGGCACGTATCGAACAGTTCTTCTCTATTATCTCGAGAAAGGACACGACGACCGCACACTTTGAGCACACAGCAGCGAGTTGTAGCATGCCAGCTAGACGGTGGTGTGCCTAACGTGTGTATAGCTCGAGATTTTTGTTCCGGACCGATGTGACCGGGAAGCAACACGCCGCTGGGATTTTGATATTTTCGGCACGTATCGAACAGTTCTTTTCTATTATCTCGAGAAAGGACACGACGACCGCACACTTTGAGCACACAGCAGCGAGTTGTAGCATGCCAGCTAGACGGTGGTGTGCCTAACGTGTGTATAGCTCGAGATTTTTGTTCCGGACCGATGTGACCGGGAAGCAACACGGCGCTGGAGCGTTGAAACTTTCGGCACGTATCGAACAGTTCTTCTCTATTATCTCGAGAACGGACACGACGACCGTACACTTTGAGCACACAGCAGCGTGTTTTAGCATGCCAGCTACACGGTGGTGTGCCTAACGTGTGGATAGCTCGAAATTTTCGTTCCGGACCGATGTGACCGGGAAGCAACACGCCGCTGGGACTTTGAAACTTTCGGCACGTATCGAACAGTTCTTCTCTATTATCTCGAGAACGGACACGACGACCGTACACTTTGAGCACACAGCAGCGTGTTTTAGCATGCCAGCTACACGGTGGTGTGCCTAACGTGTGGATAGCTCGAGATTTTCTTTCCGGACCGATGTGACCGGGAAGCATCACGCCGCTGGGACTTTGAAACTTTCGGCACGTATCGAACAGTTCTTCTCTATTATCTCGAGAACGGACACGACGACCGTACACTTTGAGCACACAGCAGCGTGTTTTAGCATGCCAGCTACACGGTGGTGTGCCTAACGTGTGGATAGCTCGAAATTTTCGTTCCGGACCGATGTGACCGGGAAGCATCACGCCGCTGGGACTTTGAAACTTTCGGCACGTATCGAACAGTTCTTCTCTATTATCTCGAGAACGGACACGACGACCGTACACTTTGAGCACACAGCAGCGTGTTTTAGCATGCCAGCTACACGGTGGTGTGCCTAACGTGTGGATAGCTCGAAATTTTCGTTCCGGACCGATGTGACCGGGAGGCAATACGGCCCTGAAATTATTAAATATTTGTATTTATTCGTCCTGTGGTATGCTACTAACATATATGTTTCATTTATTCTTTGTTCGATTGGTCGTAGTGCGCTGTATCGTGATTTGTTCGGAATGTGGTTTTCCGTCTAAGTTCCAGCGGGTCGCCCGGGCGGTCTGTCGTTGCGGCGGTTTTCCCCCGTAAGCGCGCGTGCTGTGAACCGTGCGTCGCCGGCGTCCCGGCCGGCCGTTCGGTACCTATAAGAGACCGAACGGTACGGGCGGCCGGTCGAGGCAGCGTCGGGCGCTTGGCTATTCTTCGACCTCGGTCGAGAAGCAGTCATCGCTCCTTGAGATTTTCTCAACTGTTTTCGCACCGTGTTTCGTTCCGCTACTATTTCTCTATACAGCAGTGCCACGAGTCGGTGTCTTTGACCGAATGGCTCTTATGTGGTATACGCGTCAAAGCGACGCTGATAGACTTTTATACACGAACGTGTATAATCGTACTTTACTATGCATCAACTCTTACAGTCCGAGCGATTGTATAAATTGTTTTAAACTAAAATTGTCGGCTCCTCTCCGTCGAGAGAGGGCATTTGGGACGACACGAGCAAAGATTGAAATACGGGTGTCTGAGATCGATGAAACCGGCGTTCGTACGTACTTTCTCGATATGAATAGTAACGATAGGCGCTTTCTCGAAAAGACCGGCATGACACTTGTCCGCGCTTTCTCGACCATGCGTCGATGATGCCCAGCGTGTAGTATCCGTGCCTAAACGATGGATGCCTAGCGCTAGAGGTACTTGCACGAAGGTAGTGCGCTGCGAACGAATCGTGTTTTGTCGATTGTGGGATACTATTTTAAGTCTCTAAGGGAGAAAAGGAAAAGAGAATTGTGATGGATCTTAAAATTTCTTTGAATTCTGGAGATGTAGAGTAACGGAGGGAACTATCTCAGTCAGTGGTAAAGGAGTGTTCCGAAAATTTTAAAGTTGCATATTTAAAAACTTAAGCTGGAAATATGCATGCAAAGCGTAACGAAATATATGAAAATGCATTTTATGAAGTTGTGTTATATAAATGCAAACAGTTTGGTGGAACTGTAAGGAAGGAAGGAGAGGAGAAGTAAAGTCGACCGACCGGTCTCTGAGCGAACCGGCGGCGGCGATATGAAAAGATCACGAGAGAGACTTTCCGAAGCTCCCTGGTTGATCCTGCCAGTAGTCATATGCTTGTCTCAAAGATTAAGCCATGCATGTCTCAGTACACGCCGCATTAAGGTGAAACCGCGAATGGCTCATTAAATCAGTTATGGTTTCTTAGATCGTACCCACATTTACTTGGATAACTGTGGTAA
>NW_027478439.1:1377500-1380000 GCF_051014685.1 Ptiloglossa arizonensis | reverse complement strand
TAACCACTGACGATCGCGTCGATGTGCGTCCGAAGACTTCGGGAGGACCGGCTGTGAAGCTCGGATAGCGAGTCGGACACCCATGCACCGCGTCGAATGCGGTTTGAAGTTGGGACGAAAGACCGATTCGAGCCGGCTGCGAGTCCTTTTTCGAATCTGGACGCTTCCACGTGCGTTCGTCAGCTCAATCGGTGAGGACTGTGGTTCCTTTGATCGGGATTATCCCCGCGGTTCCACATCCCACGATTCATGATGGTTTTTCAATGTACTTTGCACCCGGCCGTCGAATGATTCGCGTTCATGTGCGCGAACTTTCGACGTGTTCCGTCAGTCGGGACTTTGTGTCGTCAATTTGGCGACGCCCAAGCCTCCTTCTTTCTACGTTTGGTCGGAGGCGCGGGCATCGATTTTCAAAACTAGAACCAAAGAGAATTTAAACGCAAAATTGCATAACGATTACCCTGAACGGTGGATCACTTGGCTCGTGGATCGATGAAGAACGCAGCTAATTGCGTGTCAACGTGTGAACTGCAGGACACATGAACATCGACATTTCGAACGCACATTGCGGTCCACGGATAAAATTCCTGGACCACGCCTGGCTGAGGGTCGTTCACATAACCTAATACTGCTTGCGTTGCTATCCAATCCCCGCCGTCGTTTCCGGAGAGAATGGAAACGTTTCAGAGTCGGGTGTGTACGGAGATGCTTACGTACGAGCGAAAGATGGGCAGTTCGTTGGCGATTGTCGCGGACGTGCGAAAATAACGATTTGCCTGCGCGTCTCCATATGTAATCGTTCGGACTCGCGAGAGTGTTGCGGCGTCGCGCGTCGACTTAATACGACCGCCCGTGAACACCGCTCCCTACGATTACTTTGAAGTTTGCGCGCGCATATATTCGTCTTTCGCCCGAATCGAATTTTGCCGCGCTCCCAACGTTGCCTGAAATGATTTTTACGTCGAGAAAGGAACACGAATCGAGAGACTAATAGAGGACAAAAATGAATCACCCCACCACGTGAAATGTGGCATTTGTTAATAGTCGTCGTTCGCACAGCCCCAGGGATTTGTCGGCCAGCGGGGGTCGTCGTTGCCCGCGATGTCACATCAAATTTACCGCGACCACTATCGAGGGAGGTCTTTATCTTCGAACGTTGAAGACTTCGGCCACGTTCGTCGAATCGAATTTTTGACCCGTCGATGTGGTTCGTTTGGTAAGAGATATGCTCGTGCGTGCAAACGTTTCTGAACCTTCGGTGCTGTACTTAAAATCCTCTTTGGAGCGGCTCGAACGCAACGACAAACTTTGCCACAATGAAGGGAAAGCGAGAGGTTGGTCACCCCATGTCTCTGTTGTCGATCGTGAGACCGCGCGTATAACCGGTCGTCCAGTCCACGACAACTTTTTCGAATTCATCTCGGACTTGCTAACACCGGGTTCTCTTATCCTCCTCCTCCTTCTCTTCGTTCTGCTCTGGAGAATAGGAGTCAGATCGAGAGTGAGCGAGAGAGGGGAAGAATAAGTAGAATCGAAGTCGACGCGTGTTAGTAGTATTCCTTTAGTATGTTTTACTGGAAAAGCAACGGACGGACGTTAAAATTTCAACCGGTTAAACGTCTAGCGAGCGTTTCGCATCGAATTTCAGTTAGAGAGACACTTTGGCGAGGTGCTTGAAAATCTCTCCTGGTCACCGAGAAAACAGCAGGCTTCCTTTTCTTCGGTTCAACGCGAAGAACTCTCTCAATCGACAGAACCATGTAAGCGTCACTGATGGGATTTTGCGTCGGGCGACGCCGTACGTGTGGGAATGCGGTGAAAAGAAAAGAATCTGCGTGAGAGATAGGGAGAAAATGCTCGTCGAGCGCGTTACTGAGGGAAGGAATAAGAACCTCTCGTTCGCGCCCCGACGTCGTTTCCCCACTCCTCGCTCGTTCTTCTTTTACACCCGTCCACGTCGGCGTATATCCCCGCCTACCCTCGTACGCGAGCGAACAACGATTGAAGAGAGAGGATCATCATCGCGCATGCAACTGCAGAACACGTCGAGTTGGGACGAAAAGATTGTGGCGCCTTGCTCTCTTTGATTCGGCGTCGTTGCCTTTCGCTGTTAAAGAAAAACACGTTTGTTTGACGACCTCAGAGTAGGCGAGATTACCCGCTGAATTTAAGCATATTACTAAGCGGAGGAAAAGAAACTAACAAGGATTTCCTTAGTAGCGGCGAGCGAACAGGAATGAGCCCAGCACTGAATCCCCGCGGTATTGCCGCAGGGAAATGTAGTGTTCAGGAGGATCCGCTTATCCCGTGACGTCGAACTGAGTCCAAGTCCAACTTGAATAGGGCCATTTACCCACAGAGGGTGCCAGGCCCGTAGCGACCAGTACGCGTTTCGGGAGGATCTCTCCTTAGAGTCGGGTTGCTTGAGAGTGCAACCCTAAGTGGGTGGTAAACTCCATCTAAGGCTAAATATGACCACGAGACCGATAGCGAACAAGTA
>NW_027478439.1:1360000-1375000 GCF_051014685.1 Ptiloglossa arizonensis | reverse complement strand
AGAGGCCGGCGACTTGTCTAAGTGGGATGATCGGTGGGGAGCTAACTTGTTAGCTCCCGCGGCTTGTAACCGGGAATTGCCAGTTTGGGTCGTTGACCAGTGGATGGTACGACCAGCGTGCTAGGCCTTCGGGTCTATACCCAGGGCGTCCAACGAGTGGAGCGGGCTCGCTCGTTGGGTAGCGTTCTGGGAAGAAGGGACGTGCGTCCGTCCTGGCGTTACGACGTCCAGGCGGGTGGGCTGGCAAGGACCGTTAGGTCTCCTTTGGAGACCGAGTGGCGTGGAACCCACGTTGCCAGCTGATCATTTTCGCTGGGCAAGAACGGCCATCAGCCTCTACAGTAACCTGCACCGGTGCGCTTCGGCGTACTCCAGGCACTAGTTGTTCCCACTAGTGAGGCGCAACGCTCAGTGCTAAGCCGTTGGCTGGGCACGAGCGGTCGCCAAGGTATTAGGATTGTCCGTTTGGCGGCTTGAGGATGGCCTCAGCCGGAGAAAAGGTACTATGTGCCTATGGAGGAATGAAGCCTCAGAAGGGGTGAATTGAGAAGTATATTGGTAGCGAGTAAAATATAATAGTGCGTGGAGTTCCCTTTGGGATAATGGCTGGCGGCTGCTTTTAGCAGCCGTTTAGCTATATACAATGAACCCCGACGAAGTTCACAATGCGGATGAGGAGGATCGGCGGGGGTGGTCTCCTGACCGTCGACGGACATTAGGTGGCACTTGGTGACGAAATGGCAAAGTCCCCGGTACATGATTGGCTATGGTTTTGGATTTGGTGAACCCGGAATTATAATTTCAGTTATGAAATGTTTGATACGAATGGAGCCTCGGACACGGGGGCCCCCGGCCCTGGGGTCCCCGTGGCGGACTTGTCCGCTGCTGGTGGGAGGGCCAATGATGACGACGTATGCTATGACACGGAACATGAACTGATTAACGTGATGGATCTACCTCTCGATGGGCAGATTAAATGTAGAGCGTGTGTCTCTCATGAGAGATGGTTCCTACAGGAGAAAAGCTGGAGTGAACATATGACTAAGCAGCACCCACGAATAAAAGTGCTTTGGAGGTGTGCACGCTGTGGCAAATCGTTCCAAAAACTACACGGCTGCAGGTGCCACCTCCCAAAATGTGCCGGCGCCAGTCAAGAAAATCGACTGGGCGGCCATGTTTGCTCCTCCTGTGGGTTCTCTTGCAGCTCTCAGAGAGGGCTGTCGCAACATGAGAGACACGCGCACCCGGTGGTGCGAAACATGAAAAGGGTACAAGCAGCCAACCCTACCCGTCCAAACAATAGAGCCTCGGTTTGGACGGAAGCAGAAGTTCGGGAATTAGTCCGACTAGATGGAATCTATCGCTCGGATAGGTTCCCGAACGTTAAAATACACCAGCACCTGCCGGGTAAAACGTTGAGACAAATAAGTGATAAAAGGAGGCGACTGCCTGTCGAGAGTGTGAAGGCGGTTGTCGAGGAGGAGCCCGAGGAAACTGACTCGGACTCCTATGAATCGGCAACCGAAGAAATAGCACAAGAGGAGGCCCCTTTGGGAGGTGGTGAAGAGAACTGGCAAACCGCTCTCAAGGGGGCAATCATGGCCGACTCGCTCGATACGGATCACGAGTTCTTCGAAATAGAGCGGAGAATAATGGAGTCGGCCATAGGAGGTCAAATGGACCAATCTGAGGCCGAGAGTATCCTGGGCAGTTTCATTGAAATATTAAAAGACGGGGAAAGCGAACAGTCGGAAACCAGGCAGAAAGGACCGACAAACCAAAACCAGCAAAAGGAAAGCGATCGTACCCGTCGGAATAAGCATAAATTTTCTCGGTACCAAGAACTATACAATAAGTGCCCAGGCAAATTAGTAGATATGGCGGTCACGGGATGTGTTGTTGAGGCTGGGGGGCAGGCAGAGCTCCCTGATAGAGCTAGCATCAAGCAGCTCTATGAGGACCTGTGGGGGAAGGTGGGACCCACCACAGGCCTACCACAGCTCGGAAGGAGCCCGAGCCCACTTTCCTCGATGAAGGAAATGTGGAGACCCGTCACTATCGTCGAAGTGGTGGATAAGATGAAAAAGATCAAAGCTGGAGCCGCTCCGGGTGTCGACGGCATAAAGAAAAACCACCTCCGTAAGAATGGCGCCTTACACGTTATGGTTAAGCTCTTCAACCTGCTGATGCTGCAGGGAGCATTCCCGAATCAATGGCGAGCCAATCGGACCGCGCTTATTCCCAAACCAGGGAAGAGCGCGGCCGATGTGAGGAATTGGAGACCAATCACTATTGGCTCGCTGATAAATAGAATTTACTCGGGAATGTTGGATCGCAGGTTGAGGAGCAAGATTATGAACCACAAAAGGCAGAAAGGCTTCACCAAAGAGGATGGGTGTAAGCAAAACATAGCCATTTTGAACAAAGCGCTAATGCTTATGAAAGAAAAGCACGGCGGGGTGGTTACAGTCGTCGACATCTCGAAAGCGTTTGACACGATTCCCCACGAGGCGATAGGGGACGGGCTCAAGAGAAAGGGTGTCCCGGCAACCATCGTGAATTATATAAAGGGAACGTACGAGGGTTGCCATACTGCCATCAGAACTAGAGGTCGGGACATCCCAATAAAAATCAAGAGGGGAGTCAAACAGGGAGACCCCCTGTCACCCTTGGTCTTCAACACAATCCTGGACCCCATAATCGAAGACCTTGACGAGACAACGGAGGGAACCCGAATGGGGGACGAGAACATCTCCGTCTTAGCTTTCGCAGACGACCTGGTACTACTAGCCAAGAATAGGGATGAGGCATCCCAGCAGCTGGGGAAACTGACGAAGTACCTCAGGCGGCTGGGTATGTCCATCGATTGTAGCAAATGCCGGACTTTCCAGGTCGTCTGCAAGAATAAAACTTGGTTTGCCGAGGATCCTGGTTTGGAGATCCGGGGAACGCCCATTCCGTGGGCAGGACCTGGCGACCTTTTCTGGAGGGGCCCAGAGCGCGCGCGGACAGAGAACATAGTAAACGCAGCCAAAAACATACAGAAGATGGGGCTTAAGCCCCATCAAAAGGTGAATTTAATAAAAACTCACCTCCTGCCCCGGTATATACACCAAATGGTGGCGAATCCGCCACCGATTACAACACTCAAAAACCTCGACCACGAAATTAAACAAGTTATAAAAGAGCTGCTTCACCTGCATCCGTCAACGACGGATGGGGTGTTGTATGCCGAAAAGCAGAACGGTGGTCTGGGTATCCAAAAGGTGGCGGATATCGTACGAATAGCAAAGCTAAGAAATAGCGTAAATATGCTTAATAACGATGATCCGGCTATCAAGGAAGCCTACAAGGGGCAGGAGCAAATAATAAAGGTTTACGCAAGTTCTCTGGGGTTGGCATGGCCCAATACCCATAATGAAATTGAGCGCGCGCGCCTGGGTCTCAAAAGGAGGCATTTAGAGAGATGGAGGGAACTCGTCTCCCAAGGCCAAGGCGTCCAAGAGTTCATGGGCGATAAAATTGGGAACGCCTGGCTATATAGGCCGCCGCTGCTTAAGCCGTCAAGGTATATCGACGCGCTTAAGCTGAGAACGAATACGTTCGGCACAAGGGTCGCCTTGATAAGGGCGAAAAGAGACATTGACCCTATGTGCCGAAGATGTAATATGAGTATAGAGACCCTGGGGCACGTTTTGGGTAATTGTGTGCACACTAAGGCAGCCCGCATAAGAAGGCACGATGAAATAGTGGCCATGATAGAGCAAAAAGTGGCCAAAAGGCACGCGGTATTCCAAGAGCCTTCTGTGAACGTCATGGGAGATATGAAGAAGCCGGATTTGGTTATTAAAGACCAAGAAAGGCTCCTCGTAGTGGACGTAACAGTCCGCTACGAGGATAAAGACAATCTCAGAAGAGCTCATATGGACAAAGCAAATAAATATAAGGAAACCGCTGAATTTATAAAAGCAAAGCTAAATTGCCAGAACGCTGAAGTCCTACCCATAGTGGTAGGGTGTCGCGGAGCAATGCCTTACAAAACACACAAGAACCTGAAGCGCCTAGGGCTCAGCAATGAAGAAGCGGTGACGGTATCTATGATTGCCCTCCGTTCGTCGATTGAAATCGCGAACGCGTTTTTGGACTACGATCACATAAGGTGATCGTTTTAAATTATTTATTTATTATTTATTTATAATAAGGACGACGCTTGCGCCGATACTTGACGAAGCCAACAAGGCCAATCAAATATTTATTTATTTAAGACGAAGCTCACGCTGAAACTTGACGAGGCTCCTGAGGCCAATCAATTTACAAACATTAACGCAGCCAAAAGGCGAAGAAAGAGTAACGAGGCAGCTGCCAGCTGATAATAGAAATATTAGCCCGTTTCGGCCATTTACACCGAACGGTGCGAGTCCTTGCTACACCTTTTGGGTAGTAGGGCGCGGGGCGAGTTCTCTATGAGGGAACTCGGGGCGGCGCCTCCGCGCGGCTTCCCTGGGCACACGCTTGTCGTGCGGCTAAGTACGCCTCCCGTAAGGGTCCCCGTTCCTAATTTTTTCAAGCACGTGGGCAGATCGCTTGGTAGTGGCAGCAGAAAAGGGTGCCCAGCAGAGCGGCGTTAATTATTTTCTTTTTTTTTTTTTTTTTTACTGTTAACTAGTTTTATATTGTTATCACCTCACGAGCAGGTATAGCTCGGAAGTCTACCTGTCCTAATGGACAAGGTACAGGTCTAGCCAAATGCCTCGTCATCTAATTAGTGACGCGCATGAATGGATTAACGAGATTCCCTCTGTCCCTATCTACTGGTGGGGAGTAATTCAAGGGCTAGGTCAATGAAGTAGGAATACGGAGACCAGAACCCGGGGTTGCAGGAGCAGGGGTAGAGCATTCCCTGGCTCACCGAAAGTCCAAAAATCGTCCATTACGGCCCAAACACGCTCAAACCGAGCCGGAGCTGGCACCGGCCTCGGCAATGACGAAACCACCCAAGCGGATGCTGCGTACTCCCACCTAGAAACATCTACAAACACAGTGGAAAGAGTGCGCAGCAAGTGAAGGAGCCACGGCGGGTAAAAATTATAAGCGACCGATCACCCGTCGTATTGAAAAATAAAGCAACACGCCGCTGGCACTTGGGAAAAAAAGCAACAGAATTGTGAAGCTATCGAGCGAAAGTTTGGGTTGGGACTCAGGTGAGCCAAGGGTCGATGCTCCCCAGCCCGGCCGTTTTACTCGGGACATGATGCCCGAGGTCATGTTCAAGTTACGTTGCGTACCTCCACGCGGTCCCACTGGGGGTCCCGTGTCAAACGGGATCGCTAAACCGAACGTAGCGAAGCAGAGGGGGCAACTGCTGAGCTTTGTCCCCCCCGTGTTTGCCGTGCGGGGCGACCCGTGTCGTCGGAAAGGTGGATCCTGGGATCTGAGGGGGCCCTGTCCTGCGGGAGAGTGTGCACCCAACACGTACCTTTGGCCACTGCTTCGACTAGACGGGCGGCTAGGCGAGAAAAGCAGCTCTGTGCCTAGTCAATCGGCTTGGAACGACCATACGTCTCGGCGAGTGGGTTCTATATTGGGCGAGGAAGGGGACCTTGGAGTCCGGGGAGACCCGGTCGGCCTTGGAACGCGGACTATATCCTGGGTAATGTCCTAACCTGGCGGAGCCAGGTTCCATGTGAGGGTCCGAGGAGGCTGGGACATGCAGCGGGATGAAAAGACGTAACTTAATATGGAAACTCAAACTCAACAAATATCGGATCAACCCGTGGTCGTTCTTGAGATCCTCAAGAGCGACGCGGTGGTAGTAAAGAAGGAGGTCGACGATGCAGGTGCTCCCGGCACGTCGTCCCCCAAAACGAAGAAGAAGGAGGGTGCTGGGGAGGGACACAAACACGCCTCCCCTAGCAAAGTTTCAACAGGCACGGCGAAGCCTGCGGGTGACAAAACCCCCGCGCCGCCGCTGCCCAAGAAACAGGCGAGAAACGCGGCCAAGCCGCAAAAGCAGGATGGACCGGGTGTACCCACCCGTAAAAATCCAAAAGGGCCACGGGCCGATAAGCCCAGCGCTCACCTAACGTCAGGGGCCCACGGGAAGATCCCACCGGGCCCGGGAGTAAAGCCTGGAGACTAGACAACGGTCTCCAGGAAGAAAAAGGCCGGCACAGCCATACCAGGCAAACCGGCCTCCGAGAAACGGGGCAAGGTACCGATGGAGGCGGTATCTGGGCCCAAAATACGGCCGCTCGATCTCATACGAGACGAAGCCTCGGCCGTGATCGCGGATGTCCGGAGCTTCTGCCTTCGACCGGAGTCGAAGGTAACAAAGGAGGCCGGTGGCCGTGTGATCGGCCAAACATCCGCGCTCTACGAGCTCGTCCAGGAACTGCTCATTCGCAGCAGCTTCCTCGAAGGGCAGCTCGCCGCGGTGCGCCAGGACTCCAAGGAGTCCCTCAAGGCGGCCGTAGAGAGCGTGGCGCAGAGGACGCTGAAGGCGGTGAGCCGCCCAGATGCGAAATCTGCGACGGTAACAAAGGTGTCGACCTACGCAGATGCGGTTAAGGTCGTTAGCAAAAGAGTCTCCTCAGACGCGGTGATGCCACCCCGAAACGCGGTGCGCATATTCCCGCCGAAAGGAAAGAAGCAGAACAGTGACGTAACAAAAAACACTGTTCTGTCTGTCGTTAAGCCTACCAAGGCCAAGATCCGCGTTACAGCGGTTCGACGCATCCACTCAGGTGGCATAGTCGTCGAGACCGAACGCGAAGAAGACCTGAAGGCCTTCACGAATTCTGCGGAACTGAAAGGAGTGGGTCTTTCAGTTTCCGTACAAACGAAGAGGAAGCCTACACTTATAGTGTACGACGTTCCTCGCAAGGTTACAAAGGAGGAGGTTGTATCCAGTATTTGGAAACAAAACCTCAGTGAAATGACACAGGGGGAAGTGTCATCCGCCTTGAAAGTCCGGTTTGCAACCGGGCCCAAGGCGAATAACGCAAAAACGACCAACTGGGTCATTGAGTGCAGCCCGCAGGTTCGCCTGCGGCTCAAAGAAAGAGGCCGAGTATACATCGGATGGTCGTCTTGCCGTGTGCAGGACTACGTTGCCGTGGCTCGGTGCTTTAAGTGCCAGAGGTTTGGCCACATGGCCAAACACTGTAAAACCAAAGAGGAGATATGCGGACATTGTGCTAGAGGTGGGCACACGATCAGCTCCTGCAAGAGTTTGAACAAGACCCCGGTCTGTTCAAACTGCAAGGCTAGGGGCAAAAGACATGACCATCGGTCGAAAGACAAGTCCTGCGCGTCCTATCAGGTCGCGCTGGAACAAGCTATAGCTCGGACCGATTATGGCGGGCAAAAATAAACGAAATAAAACCGAGAGCATCCCTCTGAGACAATACCGGGTCGTGCAGCATAACATGCGACGAGCCCGGATTGTTCTTGATGAGGTGAGGGAGTTGATGCGCTCGCGAAAGATCGATGTGCTGCTCGCACAGGAGCCCTATTCCCAAGAGGGTACCGTCCCTGGGCTGGGGCTTGCGACGAAAGTAGTCACGGGGGGCACACCGGTAATGGCGGCAATTGCTGTCCGGAACCCGGAACTCTCCGTGGTCAAAATCTCGCATCTGTGCGACTCGCATTTGACCTGCGTTTGCATCAGCGATGATGCGGCCGGAAGTTTTTACTTGGTCAGTCAGTACTTTCAATGCTCCGAGGAGATTGAACCCAGCTTGGCTCGACTGGGAAAAGTACTTGATGCTCTCGGACACAGTCGGGTCGTTATCGCGGCGGACGTCAATGCCAAGTCCCCCTCGTGGGGCGGCACACGAACGGACGCGCGGGGAGATGAACTCGAAGAGTTCATCGCTCAACACGGCCTGACTGTGATGAACGATGCTGGAAGTATACCCACATACTCCAGCCCAAGTGGCGAATCATGGATCGACGTTACGCTAGTGACGAACGATATGTCGAAATATTTGAAAAACTGGAGGGTCCGATACGATTGGACCTCCAGCGATCATCGAGCGATTGAGTTTGTGTTACAGTTCGCAGACGTGAGCGAGGATCGTCGTGCCTTGGAGCCCCGATTCCGCACGTCCAAAGCGGACTGGTCTCGCTTCGATCGTGCGTTGCTTGAACGCGAGAGGCACCTTCCCGGAGACGTCGAATGTCGAAGGGATGTCGAACATCTAGCACAGGAGATCGAGCTGGCGATCGTCCACGCGTGCAAAGCCTCCATACCTGTCAAGCAATGGCACTCAAAATCCGTCCCTTGGTGGACGAGGGAATTGACCAAACGGAAGACGCACGTGTATCGTCTGAGACGTGCCTTCCAACGTGAGAAAGACCAAAAGGAGAGAGCAGCTAGAAAGGCTGAATACAATAACGCCAGAAAAGCCTACACAGCTGCTGTTCGAACTGCCAAGTTTCAAAGCTGGACAAACTTTGTTACCGAGCAAGGAAACAAGGAGCCCTGGGGGCTCACATACAAGATCGCCCAAAAGAAGGTGCGAGTTGAGACAGCTGTCTCCAACATTCGAACGCAAGACGGCTATACGATGGACTGGAAATCCACCGCCTCGCAGCTCCTCGGAGCGTTAATCCCGGACGACACGACCGCGGACGAAACGCCGGATCAATCGAACATCAGGCTAGATTCAATCACCGACCCGCCGACGGAAGACTGCACAGTCTTCACTAGGAAGGAGGTTAGAGACGCGATCTGGAGCCTAAAGCGAGGAAAATGCCCTGGTCCGGACCGTTTAGAGGTCGAAGTCCTAAGACACGCGTATGGATCCGTCCACAGCGGTCTGCTTCGTCTCTACAACGCGTGTCTGTGCAAAGGAGTATTTCCCGTCAGATGGAAAGTCGGCTCTATCATCACCATACTGAAAGGGCCCGACAAACCACTGACGGAGGTCAAATCGTATAAGCCCATTTGCCTACTTTCCATCTTGGGCAAAGCGTTGGAGAAGCTGATGTTGCTAAAATTGAGAAAAGTGTTTCTGAACCCCGACTACTGCTCGGATCGGCAATACGGATTCAGGCCTGGACGATCCACTGATGTCGCGTTAGTGAAGTTCAGGGACCTGGTGTCTGGCCGAGAAGAAAAGTATGTATTGGGACTCTCCTCCGATATCTCCGGTGCTTTCGACAACGTCTGGTGGCCCAGCATCCTACAGAAGTTGAAAGCCCGGGGATGCCCTCGAAATCTCTACAGACTGATGGTCGACTACTTTGCCGAGCGTGAGGTCACGATAGTTTCCAAACACGGCATCGTGCGCAAGAAAGTCACCAAAGGCTGTCCACAGGGTTCGATTCTCGGTCCGAGCTGTTGGAACCTAGTCTTCGACGAAGTTCTGCAGCTCCTTTCGAACACCGAGCTCGCGTGCGAGCCCATAGCCTACGCCGACGACCTTCTCGTGATTGTTTGTGGAAACACGAGACGGGAGTTGGAGCGCAAAGGCCAAAAAGTCGCGGACGTCATTTCTGGTTGGTGCGCCACCCAGAAATTGGAGCTGTCAGCGACCAAAACCGAGATGGTCCTCTTGAAAGGTTCTCTGGATAGAGAAAGGCCTCCTGTGGTAAAGATTAACGAGAGAAGTGTGGCCCTTAAGCGTACCATCCGGTACCTAGGGGTCCACTTTGACGCTGGTCTGGGAATAAGATCCCATGTCGATTATTTGAGCGCTAAGACCGCGCGAACGTTTTACGCGTTAGCGCGGCTTGCGCGTGCGAAGTGGGGACTCGGACATCGAGCCATGCGAACATTGTACGATGGCCTCTTTGTACCGATAACGGCGTACGCCGCTGCCGGCTGGGCTGACCGCCTGAGCTCTGTTACGAAGACTATCCTTGCCAGAGCTCAGAGACGTGTGCTGCTCGGCGTCACCAAGGCCTACCGCACGGTGTCTACCGATGGAATCTGCGTGATCGCCGGTACGATGCCGGTAGACCTGGTGATAGTGGAGCGTGCGTGCGCCTTCAACATCAGACGACAAAACGACATCGCCCTTGGTGACTGTCGTATAAGTCACGATGAATTGGAGTCAGGAGCGGTATCCCCCTCGGAGGCAAAAGCCCGGGTGAGGGAGGAACTCCTACGACAGTGGCAATTGAGATGGTCGTCGTCCGAGAAGGGAAGGACCACCTTCCGATACTTCCCGGACGTGTCTGACCGTCTAAAAGCCATCTGGATTCACCTCGACCACTACGTGGTCCAATTCCTTAGTGGACATGGAAATTTCCGTGCGAAGCTAAAGGAATTCGCCCTGGTCCCGGACGAGAACTGTGTCTGTGGGGAGGCCGAGACGCCTCCACACGTCCTGTTCCGCTGTCCGAGGCACCGACGCGCGCGAGAACTCGCTTCTGCATGAAAGTACATCATAATATTATAGAAATGGGTCCGCCTCCTCGCGGCTAGGGACGGGCAACGGACAGGTAAAACCTGACGGCTAAGAGACCCTTAAAATAATTGAAGATAATATAATAATATAATAAAATTAAATTGAATGCAAGTAAATATAATAAGAAAAATAGTACCCAACCAAAAGCAAGTTTAGAAATAATACAAATATAAAGAGATAAGAGGCAGCAATGAGCGGGAGCTCGAAAGCTGCAAAATGAGGTTGGACGAATGAATGAATGTCCCTATCTACTTTCTAGCGAAACCACTGCCAAGGGAACGGGCTTGGAAAAATTAGCGGGGAAAGAAGACCCTGTTGAGCTTGACTCTAGTCTGGCATTGTAAGGAGACATGATGGGTGTAGCATAAGTGGGAGATGGCAACATCGCCGGTGAAATACCACTACTTTCAGCGTTTCTTTACTTACTCGGTTGGGCGGAGCGCGTGCACCGAGGTCTTCGACCCGGTTGTCACGGTGTTCTAGAGCCAAGCCTGTAAGAGTGGTGTGAGGCATTCGTGGCCGATCGCCAACAATACTCCCGCGTGATCCGATTCGAGGACACTGCCAGGCGGGGAGTTTGACTGGGGCGGTACATCTGTCAAAGAATAACGCAGGTGTCCTAAGGCCAGCTCAGCTCCCTCAGGGGCTGTAGCTTATTGCTACAGTACGGGACTGGCAAACCCGAGGTGCCCGATGCCAAACCACACCGTAAGACTCCTGTTGGTCGTCGCAACGACCCACTCCCAATTCCTCTTTTGGCTTTGACAGTGGTACGTGACGGCAGGAGGGACGGGGGCCTTGGCTTTACCGCCCGGGCCGCGAGGATGGTAACTCTATAAATTGCCCTCCAATCCTAAGCTGTGGTGCGCGGTGATGGGATGCGTGGTTGGGGGGGAGGCCCCAATCCCAAGCGGCCAACTCCGGGGTACCTGCCGACCCCCCGGAGTATTTAGGCCTGCCCGGGTATGGCGGCTCTGCCCGGGTCGACTTACTTTCCGACCTACGCGTGGGAGCCGAATGAACAATATTCCAAAAAAAAAAAAAGGGGGAGGGGGGACGGAGCGTGTGGCGCGAAGGGTGGCGACGGAGGGGGCACTCGTGCCCCACCCGGCGCCGTTCGAGGAGGGGGACGAGACGGCGTCGGTCTCGTCCCTGGCGTCCGCGACCAGCGCCGCGGGCGTAAAGAGGCGCAGGACGGTGGAGGGGCGGAGGACGGAGGAAGCTCCGTCCACGTCCGTTGCTCCACCGTTGCTCACGGTGAGCGACGGGGAGGAGGACCTCAGGGACGAGGATACGGCCCATGTATCGGCCCGTATTGCCTCGTCCCTGAGGTCTATTGAGAAGGTGGCCACCACCTCGCGAGGGCTGACTACAGCCTCCGCGAGGTCGGTTGGCCAGGCCGCGACGGAGGCGCGGAGGGCTCTCCAGGAGCTGGGACGCCGTGTCCCAGCTGCCTTGGAGTACACGAACGCCCAATTGAGGCAGCGTGTGGAAGCACTGCAAGACGAGCATGCGTGCTCGCGGAGGGAGACGGACGCCCTTAAGAGGCGCCCTCATCCGGGGCCGACGGGCGAGTGCACGTGTGGGAGAGGGAAAGCGGGAGCTCCCCCCACACCAGCGACGTCCATGAGGAGCATCGAGCTCCTCATGGACGCCAAGATGGCGGCCATGATGGCCGTCATCCGCGGGGAAATCCGGACGGCGCTTCGCCCCAAGGGCGGAGCGCCGGCGGGACCGAGGACCGGGCCCGGGAAACAACCGGGGGGCGGGGGACCGCAGGGGGGGACCATCGCGGTTCCGGGCCCTGCGGTAAAGACGAAGGGCAAGGGTGCCGTGGTGGGGGCGACGGCGGGGGCACAAATGCCTCCGCCGCCGCCCCCATCCGGTCCCTTGTGGACGGAGGTCCTGGGCCGAAAGGAAAAAAGGACGGCGAGGAGGGCGGCCCGAGTGCCGCCGCCTCCCCCGCCGGTTGCCCCGAAGAGGGACGGAAAGGCGGGGAAGGCGAAGCCCCGTCTGGGACGCCCCCCTTCAACGGCAGCAGTCATGCTGACCGTCCCGTAGGGGGGGGGGGTGTCTCCTACGGGGAGGTGATGGCGGCGGCCAAGGAGAAGATATCCTTGGCCGCACTCGCCATCAAGTCGGTCCGCCCGAAATGGGCGGTGACGGGGGCGCTCATGCTGCGCGTGAGCGGCCCCGACAACGCAGCCAGGGCGGACCGACTGGCCGAAAAGCTGGGCGAGGCCTTGGCACCCTGGGGTGTCAGGGTCGCCCGGCCCACAAAAAGCGCGGAGCTGCGCGTTTGTGGGCTGGACGACTCGGTCACCCGGGAGGAGGTGGCCGGGGCGCTGGCCCAAGCCGGTGGCTGCTCTGAGGGGGACATCCGGACCGGGGAGGTCCGGCGGTCCTCCTCCGGCCTGGGAGCGGTGTGGGCACGGTGCCCTCTTCCGGCTGCCCGGAAGTTAGAAGCAGTCGGGAGGATCGTGGTGGGGTGGGTGTCGGCGAGGATCGAGGTCCTCGCCCAACGCCCACACCAGTGCTACCGCTGCCTGGAGACGGGCCATGTCAGGCAGCGGTGCACCTCCGCGGTGGACCGCAGCGGTGCTTGTTACCGCTGCGGTGCCGAAGGCCACCGCGCGAGCCACTGCGCGGCGGCCCCCAAGTGCCCGCTGTGTGCGGACATGGGGAGACCTGCCGCGCACCGAATAGGGGGGAAGCAGTGTACCCCCCCATCCCGACGAGGGCAGAGGAGGGGGGCGCCGGGGCCGCTCCCGGCGCCGGTGAGAGTAGCCCCAGCTGCGAGCGCCGCGGCGCCCGCGGACCTGACCGCGACCGCCGCGACGGCCGCAAAGAAGGGGTCGGAGGCGGCGACGGCGTTGATGTCCGCGATGGAGGTGGACATTGGCCCCGCCGCCGTCCTCACGGAGGTGCCACCAGGAGGCGGTGAGGAGGCCATCAATTAATGGCTCCCCGCCTCCTCCTGCAGGCCAACCTCAACCACTGCCGCGCAGCGCAGGACCTAATGTGTCAGACGCTGGCGGAGTGTGGGGGTGGTCTGGCAGTCGCTGCCGAGCCGTACCGCGTCCCCGACCATCCGCATTGGATGGGGGATGCGGACGGCTTGGTGGCGGCTGTGTGGCAGGGCGGTGACGGGTCCCCTCCGTTCTCCTTACTGGAGAGCGGGGCGGGATTCGTCGCCGTCCAGTGGGGGGGAGTCGCCGTGGTGGGGTGCTACGTTTCGCCCAACTGCGGCCTTGCTGCCTTCGAGCAGTACTTGGCCGGGGTGGGGGCGTGCCTCACAAGGATTGCGCCCCGGCCGGTGCTGGTCCTGGGGGACTTCAATGCCTGGTCTGTGGCATGGGGGTCCCCCAGGACCAATCGAAGGGGCGAGGCTCTGGGCGACTGGGCGGCGGGCTTCGACCTCCGGTTGATTAACCGGGGGTTGGAGCTGACGTGCGTGCGGCGCGGGGGAGGGTCCATAGTGGATTTGACGTTTGGATCCCCCGGCGCCGCGCGTATGGTGTCCGGGTGGGACGTGGTGGTGGGGGAGGAGACATTATCGGACCACCGGTATATCCGCGTGGTCCTGACCGCCCCCGAGGCCGCCGCGGCCCCGCACCGACACCTCCGCCCGGGAGCGGGTAGCGCCCCACCACGCAGATGGGCGCTTCGGCGCCTTGACAAGGACGTCCTGGTGGCAGCCGCTCTAGCCGAAACCTGGCCTCGACGGGAGACCAGGCTGCCCGACCTGGAGGAGGCCGTGGCTCGGCTCGGGAGCGCCGTCGCGCGCATTTGCGACGCGGCGATGCCCCGGGCCGGGCCGCGGTCTCCTCGTCGGGCGGTGTACTGGTGGTCGGGCGAAATCGGGGAATTGCGGACAGCATGCGTCCGGGCCCGACGCCAGTACACCCGCGCGCGTCGTCGGGCCGGACGGAACGGCGACGACGGCGCGCGGGCGGGGGCGGCGGAACTGTACGAGTCCTATCGGGCGGAAAAGAGGGCTCTGCAGGTCGCCATCAAACGGGCCAAGGCCCAGAGCTGGAAGGAGCTCCTCGAGACCCTCGAGCGGGATCCATGGGGGCGCCCATACCGGATAGTTCTAAATAAACTCCGGCCATGGGCTCCCCCGATCACCGAGAGTCTCGACCCCCAGCTCTTGAGGGACGTGGTCGACACGCTCTTCCCGATCGTGGGGGAGAGCGGGCCACGTCCCTCTGCGGACCCGACCACCTGGTCCGCGGAGCTGGGGGTCTCGGCTGGGGAGCTAGCCGCGGCCATCCGAAGACTCGGGGCGAAGGATACTGCCCCGGGTCCTTCGGGAGTGCCCGGCCGAGTTTTGGTCTTGGCCGCGGACGTCCTGGGTGACGGCCTCCGGGAGCTATTCGACCGCTGCCTGGAGGCCGGGCGATTCCCCTCCGCATGGAAGGTGGCCCGAATGGTCCTCCTCCGGAAAGAGGGTAGGCCCGCGGACTCTCCGTCCGCGTACCGGCCGATTTGCCTGCTCGACGATGTGGGCAAGCTCCTAGAAAGAGTCGTGGCGGCCCGCATCGTCGGGCACCTGTCGCGGGGTGGGCCCGGGCTGGCG
>NW_027478439.1:1337500-1355000 GCF_051014685.1 Ptiloglossa arizonensis | reverse complement strand
TTTCAAGAGGACCATCTCGGTTTTGGTCGCTGACAGCTCCAATTTCTGGGTGGCGCACCAACCAGAAATGACGTCCGCGACTTTTTGGCCTTTGCGCTCCAACTCCCGTCTCGTGTTTCCACAAACAATCACGAGAAGGTCGTCGGCGTAGGCTATGGGCTCGCACGCGAGCTCGGTGTTCGAAAGGAGCTGCAGAACTTCGTCGAAGACTAGGTTCCAACAGCTCGGACCGAGAATCGAACCCTGTGGACAGCCTTTGGTGACTTTCTTACGCACGATGCCGTGTTTGGAAACTATCGTAACCTCACGCTCGGCGAAGTAGTCGACCATCAGTCTGTAGAGATTTCGAGGGCATCCCCGGGCTTTCAACTTCTGTAGGATGCTGGGCCACCAGACGTTGTCGAAAGCACCGGAGATATCGAAGGAGAGTCCCAGTACGTACTTTTCTTCTCGGCCAGACACCAGGTCCCTGAACTTCACTAACGCGTCATCAGTGGCTCGTCCATGCCTGAATCCGTATTGCCGATCGGAGCAGTAGTCGGGGTTCAAAAACACATTTCTCATTTTTAACAACATCAGCTTCTCCAACGCTTTGCCCAAGATGGAAAGTAGGCAAATGGGCCTATACGATTTGACCTCCGTCAGTGGTTTGTCGGGCCCTTTCAGTATGGTAATGATAGAGCCGACTTTCCATCTGACGGGAAATACTCCTTTGCACAGACACGCGTTGTAGAGACGAAGCAGACCGCTGTGGACGGATCCATACGCGCGTCTTAGAACTTCGACCTCTAAACGGTCCGGACCAGGGCATTTTCCTCGCTTTAGGCTCCAGATCGCGTCTCCAACCTCCTTCCTAGTGAAGACTGTGCAGTCTTCCGTCGGCGGGTCGGTGATTGAATCTAGCCTGATGTTCGATTGCTCCGGCGTATCGTCCGCGGTCGTGTCGTCCGGGATTAACGCTCCGAGGAGCTGCGAGGCGGTGGATTTCCAGTCCATCGTATAGCCGTCTTGCGTTCGAATGTTGGAGACAGCTGTCTCGACTCGCACCTTCTTTTGGGCGATCTTGTATGTGAGCCCCCAGGGCTCCTTGTTTCCTTGCTCGGTAACAAAGTTTGTCCAGCTTTGAAACTTTGCAGTTCGAACAGCAGCTGTGTAGGCTTTTCTGGCGTTATTGTATTCAGCCTTTCTAGCTGCTCTCTCCTTTTGGTCTTTCTCACGTTGGAAGGCACGTCTCAGACGATACACGTGCGTCTTCCGTTTGGTCAATTCCCTCGTCCACCAAGGGACGGATTTTGAGTGCCATTGCTTGACAGGTATGGAGGCTTTGCACGCGTGGACGATCGCCAGCTCGATCTCCTGTGCTAGATGTTCGACATCCCTTCGACATTCGACGTCTCCGGGAAGGTGCCTCTCGCGTTCAAGCAACGCACGATCGAAGCGAGACCAGTCCGCTTTGGACGTGCGGAATCGGGGCTCCAAGGCACGACGATCCTCGCTCACGTCTGCGAACTGTAACACAAACTCAATCGCTCGATGATCGCTGGAGGTCCAATCGTATCGGACCCTCCAGTTTTTCAAATATTTCGACACATCGTTCGTCACTAGCGTAACGTCGATCCATGATTCGCCACTTGGGCTGGAGTATGTGGGTATACTTCCAGCATCGTTCATCACAGTCAGGCCGTGTTGAGCGATGAACTCTTCGAGTTCATCTCCCCGCGCGTCCGTTCGTGTGCCGCCCCACGAGGGGGACTTGGCATTGACGTCCGCCGCGATAACGACCCGACTGTGTCCGAGAGCATCAAGTACTTTTCCCAGTCGAGCCAAGCTGGGTTCAATCTCCTCGGAGCATTGAAAGTACTGACTGACCAAGTAAAAACTTCCGGCCGCATCATCGCTGATGCAAACGCAGGTCAAATGCGAGTCGCACAGATGCGAGATTTTGACCACGGAGAGTTCCGGGTTCCGGACAGCAATTGCCGCCATTACCGGTGTGCCCCCCGTGACTACTTTCGTCGCAAGCCCCAGCCCAGGGACGGTACCCTCTTGGGAATAGGGCTCCTGCGCGAGCAGCACATCGATCTTTCGCGAGTGCATCAACTCCCTCACCTCATCAAGAACAATCCGGGCTCGTCGCATGTTATGCTGCACGACCCGGTATTGTCTCAGAGGGATGCTCTCGGTTTTATTTCGTTTATTTTTGCCCGCCATAATCGGTCCGAGCTATAGCTTGTTCCAGCGCGACCTGATAGGACGCGCAGGACTTGTCTTTCGACCGATGGTCATGTCTTTTGCCCCTAGCCTTGCAGTTTGAACAGACCGGGGTCTTGTTCAAACTCTTGCAGGAGCTGATCGTGTGCCCACCTCTAGCACAATGTCCGCATATCTCCTCTTTGGTTTTACAGTGTTTGGCCATGTGGCCAAACCTCTGGCACTTAAAGCACCGAGCCACGGCAACGTAGTCCTGCACACGGCAAGTCGACCATCCGATGTATACTCGGCCTCTTTCTTTGAGCCGCAGGCGAACCTGCGGGCTGCACTCAATGACCCAGTTGGTCGTTTTTGCGTTATTCGCCTTGGGCCCGGTTGCAAACCGGACTTTCAAGGCGGATGACACTTCCCCCTGTGTCATTTCACTGAGGTTTTGTTTCCAAATACTGGATACAACCTCCTCCTTTGTAACCTTGCGAGGAACGTCGTACACTATAAGTGTAGGCTTCCTCTTCGTTTGTACGGAAACTGAAAGACCCACTCCTTTCAGTTCCGCAGAATTCGTGAAGGCCTTCAGGTCTTCTTCGCGTTCGGTCTCGACGACTATGCCACCTGAGTGGATGCGTCGAACCGCTGTAACGCGGATCTTGGCCTTGGTAGGCTTAACGACAGACAGAACAGTGTTTTTTGTTACGTCACTGTTCTGCTTCTTTCCTTTCGGCGGGAATATGCGCACCGCGTTTCGGGGTGGCATCACCGCGTCTGAGGAGACTCTTTTGCTAACGACCTTAACCGCATCTGCGTAGGTCGACACCTTTGTTACCGTCGCAGATTTCGCATCTGGGCGGCTCACCGCCTTCAGCGTCCTCTGCGCCACGCTCTCTACGGCCGCCTTGAGGGACTCCTTGGAGTCCTGGCGCACCGCGGCGAGCTGCCCTTCGAGGAAGCTGCTGCGAATGAGCAGTTCCTGGACGAGCTCGTAGAGCGCGGATGTTTGGCCGATCACACGGCCACCGGCCTCCTTTGTTACCTTCGACTCCGGTCGAAGGCAGAAGCTCCGGACATCCGCGATCACGGCCGAGGCTTCGTCTCGTATGAGATCGAGCGGCCGTATTTTGGGCCCAGATACCGCCTCCATCGGTACCTTGCCCCGTTTCTCGGAGGCCGGTTTGCCTGGTATGGCTGTGCCGGCCTTTTTCTTCCTGGAGACCGTTGTCTAGTCTCCAGGCTTTACTCCCGGGCCCGGTGGGATCTTCCCGTGGGCCCCTGACGTTAGGTGAGCGCTGGGCTTATCGGCCCGTGGCCCTTTTGGATTTTTACGGGTGGGTACACCCGGTCCATCCTGCTTTTGCGGCTTGGCCGCGTTTCTCGCCTGTTTCTTGGGCAGCGGCGGCGCGGGGGTTTTGTCACCCGCAGGCTTCGCCGTGCCTGTTGAAACTTTGCTAGGGGAGGCGTGTTTGTGTCCCTCCCCAGCACCCTCCTTCTTCTTCGTTTTGGGGGACGACGTGCCGGGAGCACCTGCATCGTCGACCTCCTTCTTTACTACCACCGCGTCGCTCTTGAGGATCTCAAGAACGACCACGGGTTGATCCGATATTTGTTGAGTTTGAGTTTCCATATTAAGTTACGTCTTTTCATCCCGCTGCATGTCCCAGCCTCCTCGGACCCTCACATGGAACCTGGCTCCGCCAGGTTAGGACATTACCCAGGATATAGTCCGCGTTCCAAGGCCGACCGGGTCTCCCCGGACTCCAAGGTCCCCTTCCTCGCCCAATATAGAACCCACTCGCCGAGACGTATGGTCGTTCCAAGCCGATTGACTAGGCACAGAGCTGCTTTTCTCGCCTAGCCGCCCGTCTAGTCGAAGCAGTGGCCAAAGGTACGTGTTGGGTGCACACTCTCCCGCAGGACAGGGCCCCCTCAGATCCCAGGATCCACCTTTCCGACGACACGGGTCGCCCCGCACGGCAAACACGGGGGGGACAAAGCTCAGCAGTTGCCCCCTCTGCTTCGCTACGTTCGGTTTAGCGATCCCGTTTGACACGGGACCCCCAGTGGGACCGCGTGGAGGTACGCAACGTAACTTGAACATGACCTCGGGCATCATGTCCCGAGTAAAACGGCCGGGCTGGGGAGCATCGACCCTTGGCTCACCTGAGTCCCAACCCAAACTTTCGCTCGATAGCTTCACAATTCTGTTGCTTTTTTTCCCAAGTGCCAGCGGCGTGTTGCTTTATTTTTCAATACGACGGGTGATCGGTCGCTTATAATTTTTACCCGCCGTGGCTCCTTCACTTGCTGCGCACTCTTTCCACTGTGTTTGTAGATGTTTCTAGGTGGGAGTACGCAGCATCCGCTTGGGTGGTTTCGTCATTGCCGAGGCCGGTGCCAGCTCCGGCTCGGTTTGAGCGTGTTTGGGCCGTAATGGACGATTTTTGGACTTTCGGTGAGCCAGGGAATGCTCTACCCCTGCTCCTGCAACCCCGGGTTCTGGTCTCCGTATTCCTACTTCATTGACCTAGCCCTTGAATTACTCCCCACCAGTAGATAGGGACAGAGGGAATCTCGTTAATCCATTCATGCGCGTCACTAATTAGATGACGAGGCATTTGGCTATTATTCTGCACCAAGTCCGAGGACTTGGTGGACTTCCGAGGATTAAACCTCCTCGTAGGGTAATAACAAATAATAATTCCTTGATCGGGCCTATTTCCTAGTTCCACTGCCAAGCGATCTGCCTACGGATTTGGAAAAATTAGGAACAGGGACCCTTTCGGGAGGCGAGCTCGGCCGCACGCATAGCGTGCGCCCAGGGAAAGCCCCGCGGAGGCGTCGCCCCGGATTCTGCATGCATAGAATCCGCCCCGCGCCCTGATACACAGAAGATGTACCAGGACTCGCACCGCTCGGTGTAAAAGGCCGAGACGGGCTACACATCATATTTATCGGCTGACAGCTGCCTCGTTCATAATTCTAATTCTTCCTTTGCCTTGCGGCTGCGTTTTCAATAAATAATTCCTTTGTCTTGCGACTGCGTTTGCAATAAATATTCCTTGGCCTTGCGGCTGCGTTTCCAATAAATTTCCTTTGCCTTGCGGCTGCGTTTTAATAAATAGTTCATCCAGCCCATGGGCTTGGTCCATAAATACATAGGTAAATAAATACCTAAATAAATATACATATCGATCACATTATGTGATCGTAGTCAATAAACTGATTCGCCATTTCAATTGACGAGCGGAGTGCGATTAGAGAAGCCGTCAAGACGTCCTTGCTTTCGAGCCCAAGGTTCCTCAAGTTCTTCTCCGTTTCCTTGGGTATTGCGCCCCTGCACCCCACCACTATCGGGATCACTTGTGCTTGCAGAGCGTTCATTTTTATTCTTAAGTACTCTGCAGTTTCCCGATACTTTCGTAACTTCTCCCGGTATGCGTTCCGGAGGTTGTCACGGTCCTCATAACGTACCGTGACGTCCACTACCCAAACCTTATCATGGTCTTTTATGACCAAATCAGGTTTGCGTAGCTCCCCCAGAACGTTAACTTCGGGTTCCTCGTACACAGTGCAGTGCCTTGCCACCTTGCTGAGTACGAGCTTACATATCTCGTTATGGCGTTTAATGCGCTTTGCCTTGGTGTGGGTGCATTGGCCCAATATATGTCCCAAGGTCTCGGGCTGAGAGCCACATCGCCTACATTTATAATCTATTTCTTTCTTGGCTCTCCTGAGTGCGACTCTCGTACCGAACGTATTGGTACGTAATTTTAATGCGTCCAGATATCTGGACGGCTTCAATAATTTGGGATTATACAGCCAGGCATTACCGGTTTTGTCACCAAAGAATTCCTTGATGCCCTGGCCTTGAGAGACGAGCTGCCTCCATTTGTCAGTATCCCTCTTTTTGAGGGACCTGCGCGCGCCCTCAATACTTTCAAGACTTGTGGGCCAACTGAGGCCCACCGACGTAGCGTACTTCTTTATTATTCCCTCCTGCCCTAGGTATGCACGCCTAACCGCCTCATCCTCGGCCCTCGTCATTTTGATTGCATTCCTTAATTTGGCCAGCTTGACTATGTTTGCAATCCTCTGGACACCCAGACCACCATGACTTTTGTCAGAGTAAATAACTCCATCGGTCGTTGACAGATGGAGGTGCAAAATTTTCTTTATGATTAACTTAACCTCGTGGTCTATTTGGTCCAGGAGGCCCAAGGGAGGCGGATTAGCCACTAATCTATGTACATACCTGGGCAGGAGGTACGTTCTGATGAGGTTGATCTTTTGGTCTGGTTTCAACCTCATCCTCGCTATGCATTTTGCCGCGTCAGAAATTTCCTTAACCGTGACGCGGCGCAGCCCCCTCCAGGGATCCAACGTGGCTCCCAGATACCTAACTATGGTTTCGGGGTCTGAATATGGAACTGCCTCCCGACCCAACTTTAACTCTGGGTTTTTCACATACCACGTCTTGCTTTTATTTGCAATTTCAAATGCGCTGCATTTATCAGTCGCAGCTTTCATGTCGAGCTTTCCGAGATAACCCTGTACCTTCTCGCATTGCTTCTGTGCCTCCGTTTTATTCTTGGCCAGAAGTACCAGGTCATCCGCAAAGGCCAAAATGGAGACCTTCTCGTCTCCCATCCCAACGCCCTCCGACGTCTCATGTATACAACGAACCAGTGGTTCTATTACTAAATTGAAGAGGAGCGGGGACAAAGGGTCACCCTGCTTGACTCCTCTGAGCAGGGACACCGATAGGGTCTCTTTGTTTCTACAATGTATGACAGTCCGACAACCATCGTACATTGTTTGTATGTAATTTCCGATGGCCGTCGGAACGCCTTTCGCCTCCAGTGCGTCCCTTATAACGCTGTGGGGAACCGTGTCGAAAGCTTTTGAAATATCCATTACGGTAATAACGCCACCTTTGTTTTCCTTCATTTGGCTTAGGGCGCTGCTGAGAATGGCTATATTATTTTTACAGCCATCCTCCATCGCAAACCCCTTTTGCCTAGGGTGTTGCGATATCTTGCCTCTTATCCTTTTGTCTATCATCGCCGAATATAGCCTACCCAACAAGGAGCCTATTGTGATGGGCCTCCAGTTACCGACTTCCGCCACACTCTTCCCCGTTTTAGGTATGAGTGTGGTCCGGTTCAGTTTCCACTGTGCCGGGTAGATTCGGCTCAGCAAGAGCAAGTTACAGAACTTGGCGAATGTTCGCAGCGCCCCAGCCCTACGGAGGTGGATCTTCTTAATTTGATCCACCCCTGCGGCTGTGTTTTTCTTTATTTTCTTCAGCTTCTCCACGAGCTCTCCCACAGCGATGGGCACCCATATTTGCCCCATTCCTATTTTGGGACTTCCATCGTGTCTTACTGGAAGCTTCGTCTGAGGTCCAGGCACTCCCCAGAGACCCGAGTACAATGTCCCCACTGCCTCTTTTTCGGGAAGATCCACCTCCTTTTCTCGGATGGTCTTCCCCATTATTGCCAGATCCAGGAGCTGTTTGGGGCATTTCTTATACAGCTCCTGGTATCTGGCATATTCAAATTTTTTCCTTTTATTGGCCCCCTTGTTTTTCCTTCTTGGTTGACGGTCCACTCCCCGGTCCCTGCTGGGACCTTCACTTACTTGAACGCCCTGTTTCAACCGCTCCGTGAGGCTTTCCAACAAGGCGTTAACAGTGGACTCGTCAACCACCTCCTGACCAGCCAGCTCCTCTATTTCTATTTCAATACTTCTAAAATGGTTCTCCTCATTCACCTGGCTGGCCATAATGGCTCCCCTTAGATCATCCTTCCAGTTTTCCACGCTGGAAGAAGGCTGGGGGCCTATATCTTCCACAGCCGACTCGTAGGAGCTGCCATCGGAGGAGTTCTCCGATGGACTATCGTCGACCGCTTCCTCCTCCCTTTGCACGGGCAGGAGCCTCCTTTTGTCGCTGATTTGCTTGAGCGTTTTTCCAGGGAGAAACGGTTTGATCACGACATTCGGCTGTCGAAGGTTCTTATACCTTTCGTTCAGCCGAAGGAGGAGCTCAGTTTCCTCCTTTCACCAGGCCGAGGCCCTCCTGCCTGATCTATTCTCTCCCTGGTTTGCGCCGCCAGCCCTTCTCTTTTCGTTTCTTATCTCCGGGTGCCTATGCCGCTCGTGCATAGACAAGCCCCGCTTGGTGGCAAATCGCCCCCCACAGACCTCACACACCACCCCTTCACCTTCACTCCTTGGGATTAACCCTTTACACTTTGGGAGGTGACACCTACATGCGTGTAGTTTCGAAAACTCCTTACGACATGTGGCGCACCTCCATTTGATGATTGCGGTAGGGTGTTGTTCCTCCGCGTGTTCCTGGAGCTGCGAGGCCTGCAGGAACGACCTGCCACGGTCAAAAAGGCTGCACGCAGCACAATCGATCTGCCCGTCCAAAGGGAGGTCCACACACTGAGATATATCGTTGTCCGGTGTCAAGCCAGGGTCGTCATCGTTGGCCCTCCGGTCCATAGCGGACATGTCCGCCACAGAAGCTCCAGGGCCGGGAGCTTCTGTGTCCGAGGCTGCATCTTCAGTACTCAATTTATTGGTCGAGGTATATTTTGTTCCGAGGCATTGATTCCAATTGTTATCCACTCATAACCATTAACATGCCAGGTCATAGGTGCACTTATCAAGGAGATCTGGCGACTTGGTGGCCGCTTGGTCTCCTAACTCGGGAAGGCGGGGTCGTCACTCCCCATACAATGTGCACTGTCACTGCCCCTGCCTTTTTTTTTTTTTTTTTTTTTTTTTTTTTTTTTTTTTTTAAGTTCTATCACTCCCGTTACTAATTTTATGAGTAACACCGGTAAATATTCAGCGACCCACCACTACGAAGTGACAGAACTACCGGGATTGATTCCACACTGGTAAATACTAAAAAACTAATCACACGTACCGTACTCACTCACGTTGATAAATTAATAACTACAAGTCCATTAAACTTACACGAAAACATCCGTACAAGGTAACGAATGCTTTACGGTTCATTACACACTGCTAAAAATTAGAAAACTAATCCACAAGCACCACCAGAGTAAGCGCGACTCTCGACACGTCTTATCCGACCAACCGTTACGAATACACTGGCGAGCTTCGACTGTAGGTCGTTGAATTCCGTTTCACTTCCGACGGAGAAAAAGACACAGAAATCGATTTAATTGTTCCACTCCCGTTAATAATTTTATAAGTAACACCGGTAAATATTCAGCGACCCACCACTACGAAGTGACAGAACTACCGGGATTGATTCCACACTGGTAAATACTAAAAAACTAATCACACGTACCGTACTCACTCACGTTGATAAATTAATAACTACAAGTCCATTAAACTTACACGAAAACATCCGTACAAGGTAACGAATGCTTTACGGTTCATTACACACTGCTAAAAATTAGAAAACTAATCCACAAGCACCACCAGAGTAAGCGCGACTCTCGACACGTCTTATCCGACCAACCGTTACGAATACACATTTGGCTAGACCTGTACCTTGTCCATTAGGACAGGTAGACTTCCGAGCTATACCTGCTCGTGAGGTGATAACAATATAAAACTAGTTAACAGAAAAAAAAAAAAAAAGAAAATAATTAACGCCGCTCTGCTGGGCACCCTTTTCTGCTGCCACTACCAAGCGATCTGCCCACGTGCTTGAAAAAATTAGGAACGGGGACCCTTACGGGAGGCGTACTTAGCCGCACGACAAGCGTGTGCCCAGGGAAGCCGCGCGGAGGCGCCGCCCCGAGTTCCCTCATAGAGAACTCGCCCCGCGCCCTACTACCCAAAAGGTGTAGCAAGGACTCGCACCGTTCGGTGTAAATGGCCGAAACGGGCTAATATTTCTATTATCAGCTGGCAGCTGCCTCGTTACTCTTTCTTCGCCTTTTGGCTGCGTTAATGTTTGTAAATTGATTGGCCTCAGGAGCCTCGTCAAGTTTCAGCGTGAGCTTCGTCTTAAATAAATAAATATTTGATTGGCCTTGTTGGCTTCGTCAAGTATCGGCGCAAGCGTCGTCCTTATTATAAATAAATAATAAATAAATAATTTAAAACGATCACCTTATGTGATCGTAGTCCAAAAACGCGTTCGCGATTTCAATCGACGAACGGAGGGCAATCATAGATACCGTCACCGCTTCTTCATTGCTGAGCCCTAGGCGCTTCAGGTTCTTGTGTGTTTTGTAAGGCATTGCTCCGCGACACCCTACCACTATGGGTAGGACTTCAGCGTTCTGGCAATTTAGCTTTGCTTTTATAAATTCAGCGGTTTCCTTATATTTATTTGCTTTGTCCATATGAGCTCTTCTGAGATTGTCTTTATCCTCGTAGCGGACTGTTACGTCCACTACGAGGAGCCTTTCTTGGTCTTTAATAACCAAATCCGGCTTCTTCATATCTCCCATGACGTTCACAGAAGGCTCTTGGAATACCGCGTGCCTTTTGGCCACTTTTTGCTCTATCATGGCCACTATTTCATCGTGCCTTCTTATGCGGGCTGCCTTAGTGTGCACACAATTACCCAAAACGTGCCCCAGGGTCTCTATACTCATATTACATCTTCGGCACATAGGGTCAATGTCTCTTTTCGCCCTTATCAAGGCGACCCTTGTGCCGAACGTATTCGTTCTCAGCTTAAGCGCGTCGATATACCTTGACGGCTTAAGCAGCGGCGGCCTATATAGCCAGGCGTTCCCAATTTTATCGCCCATGAACTCTTGGACGCCTTGGCCTTGGGAGACGAGTTCCCTCCATCTCTCTAAATGCCTCCTTTTGAGACCCAGGCGCGCGCGCTCAATTTCATTATGGGTATTGGGCCATGCCAACCCCAGAGAACTTGCGTAAACCTTTATTATTTGCTCCTGCCCCTTGTAGGCTTCCTTGATAGCCGGATCATCGTTATTAAGCATATTTACGCTATTTCTTAGCTTTGCTATTCGTACGATATCCGCCACCTTTTGGATACCCAGACCACCGTTCTGCTTTTCGGCATACAACACCCCATCCGTCGTTGACGGATGCAGGTGAAGCAGCTCTTTTATAACTTGTTTAATTTCGTGGTCGAGGTTTTTGAGTGTTGTAATCGGTGGCGGATTCGCCACCATTTGGTGTATATACCGGGGCAGGAGGTGAGTTTTTATTAAATTCACCTTTTGATGGGGCTTAAGCCCCATCTTCTGTATGTTTTTGGCTGCGTTTACTATGTTCTCTGTCCGCGCGCGCTCTGGGCCCCTCCAGGGGCCAAACCTGATGCCAAGGTACCGGAAAAGGTCGCCAGGTCCTGCCCACGGAATGGGCGTTCCCCGGATCTCCAAACCAGGATCCTCGGCAAACCAAGTTTTATTCTTGCAGACGACCTGGAAAGTCCGGCATTTGCTACAATCGATGGACATACCCAGCCGCCTGAGGTACTTCGTCAGTTTCCCCAGCTGCTGGGATGCCTCATCCCTATTCTTGGCTAGTAGTACCAGGTCGTCTGCGAAAGCTAAGACGGAGATGTTCTCGTCCCCCATTCGGGTTCCCTCCGTTGTCTCGTCAAGGTCTTCGATTATGGGGTCCAGGATTGTGTTGAAGACCAAGGGTGACAGGGGGTCTCCCTGTTTGACTCCCCTCTTGATTTTTATTGGGATGTCCCGACCTCTAGTTCTGATGGCAGTATGGCAACCCTCGTACGTTCCCTTTATATAATTCACGATGGTTGCCGGGACACCCTTTCTCTTGAGCCCGTCCCCTATCGCCTCGTGGGGAATCGTGTCAAACGCTTTCGAGATGTCGACGACTGTAACCACCCCGCCATGCTTTTCTTTCATAAGCATTAGCGCTTTGTTCAAAATGGCTATGTTTTGCTTACACCCATCCTCTTTGGTGAAGCCTTTCTGCCTTTTGTGGTTCATAATCTTGCTCCTCAACCTGCGATCCAACATTCCCGAGTAAATTCTATTTATCAGCGAGCCAATAGTGATTGGTCTCCAATTCCTCACATCGGCCGCGCTCTTCCCTGGTTTGGGAATAAGCGCGGTCCGATTGGCTCGCCATTGATTCGGGAATGCTCTCTGCAGCATCAGCAGGTTGAAGAGCTTAACCATAACGTGTAAGGCGCCATTCTTACGGAGGTGGTTTTTCTTTATGCCGTCGACACCCGGAGCGGCTCCAGCTTTGATCTTTTTCATCTTATCCATATGGCTATTTACTGCACCAAGACCGAAGACTTGGTGGACTTCCGAGGGTTAAACCTCCTCGTAAGGTAACAACAATAACAATTAGTTAATTTGTCGGGCCTACTTTATAGTTCCGCTGCCAAACGATCTGCCCACAGATTTGGAAAAATTAGGAACGGGGACCCTTTCGGGAGGCGAGCTCGGCCGCACGCATAACGTGCGCCCAGGGAAAGCCCCGCGGAGGCGTCGCCCCGGATTCTGCATGCGTAGAATCCGCCCCGCGCCCTGCTACACAAAAGATGTATCAGGACTCGCACCGCTCGGTGTAAAGGGCCGAGACGGGCTACATATCATATTTATCGGCTGACAGCTGCCTCGTTCGAGCTATAATTTTTATCTTGGCCTTGCGGCTGCGTTTTCCATGAACCTTTTCTTTGCCTTGCGGCTGCGTTTGCCATAAATAAATATTTCTTTTGCCTTGCGGCTGCGTTTCCATTAAAAAAATTTTTCTTTGCCTTGCGGCTGTGTTCTCAATAAATATTTTCTTGGCCTTGCGGCTGCGTCTTCAATAAATAATCCATCCAGCCCAAGGGCTTGGTCCGTGAATAATAATAAATAAATAAATAAATAAATAAATAAATAAATAAATAAATATATATAACGATCACCCTATGTGATCGTAGTCAATAAACTGGTTCGCCATCTCGATCGACGACCGAAGGGCGATTAATGAGGCCGTCAGGACATCCTTGCTTTCAAGCCCGAGGGTCCTCAAGTTTATCGCCGTTTCCTTGGGTATTGCGCCCCTGCACCCAACCACTATCGGGATCACTTGTGCTTGCAAAGCGTTCATTTTAATTTTTAGGTATTCCGCCGTCTCCCGATACTTTTGCAATTTTTCCCGGTATGCGTTCCGGAGATTGTCACGGTCCTCGTAGCGCACCGTGACATCCACTACGTAAACCTTATCATGGTCTTTTATGACCAAATCTGGTTTACGCAGCTCCCCCAGAACGCTTATAACCGGCTCCTCGTACACAGCGCAGTGCTTGGCCACCTTGCCGAGCACGAGTTTACATATTTCATTATGGCGCTTGATACGCTTTGCCTTGGTATGGGTGCATTGGCCCAAAATATGCCCCAAGGTCTCGGCCTGAGAGCCACATCGCCTACATTTATAATCCATCTCTTTCTTGGCTCTCATGAGTGCAACCCTTGTACCGAACGTGTTGGTACGTAATTTCAATGCATCTAGATATCTGGACGGCCTCAACAAATTGGGGTTATAGAGCCAGGCATTACCGGTTTTGTCGCCAAAGAATTCCTTTATGCCCTGGCCCTGAGAGACGAGCTGCCTCCACTTGTCTGTATCCCTCTTTTTGAGGGACCTGCGCGCGCCCTCAATACTTTCCAGACTCGTGGGCCAACTGAGGCCCACTGACGCAGCATATTTCTTTATTACCCCCTCCTGCCCTAAGTACGCACACCTAACCGCCTCATCCTCGGCCTCCTTCATTTTGATTGCATTTCTCAACTTTGCCAATTTAACTATATTCGCAATCCTCTGGACCCCCAGACCACCATGACTTTTATCGGAGTAAATAACTCCATCGGTCGTTGACTGATGGAGATGCAATATTTTCTTGATTGTTAATTTTATTTCGTGGTCTATTTGGTCCAGGAGGCCCAAGGGAGGCGGATTCGCCACTAATCCATGTACATACCTGGGCAGGAGGTACGTTCTGATGAGGTTGACCTTTTGGTCTGGTTTCAACCTCATCCTCGCTATGCATTTTGCCGCGTCAGAAATTTCCTTAACCGTGACGCGGCGCAGCCCCCTCCAGGGATCCAACGTGGCTCCCAGATACCTAACTATGGTTTCGGGGTCTGAATATGGAATAGCCTCCAGACCCAACTTTAGTTCCGGGTTTTTAATATACTACGTCTTACTTTTCTTCGCAATTTGGAATGCGCTGCATTTCTCAGTCGCAGCTTTCATATCTAGCTTCCTGAGATAGCCTTGCACCCTCTCACACTGCTTTTGTGCCTCTGTTTTATTTTTGGCCAGAAGAACAAGGTCATCTGCGAACGCCAAAATGGAGACCTTCTCGTCTCCCACCCCAACGCCCTCCGACGTCTCGTGTATAGTGCGAACCAGTGGCTCTATTACTAAATTGAAGAGGAGCGGGGATAAAGGATCACCCTGTTTGACTCCTCTGAGCAGGGACACTGACAGGGTCTCTTTGTGTCTACAGTGTATGACCGTCCGACAGCCATCGTACATTGTCTGTATATAATTTCCGACGGCCGCCGGAATGCCTTTCGCTTCCAGTGCGTCGCTTAAGACGCTGTGAGGAACCGTGTCGAAAGCCTTGGAGATGTCCATGACTGTGACAACGCCGCCTTTGTTCTCTTTCATTTGGCCTAGGGCGCTGCTGAGAATGGCTATATTGTTCTTACAGCCATCCTCCCTCGCAAACCCCTTTTGCCTAGGGTGTTGCGATATCTTGCCTCTTATTCTTTTGTCAATCATCGCCGAATATAGTCTACCCAGCAAGGAGCCTATTGTGATGTGCCTCCAGTTGCCGACTTCCGCCACACTCTTCCCCGTTTTGGGTATGAGCGTGGTGCGGTTCACTTTCCACTGTGCCGGGTAGATTCGGCTCAGCAACAGCAAATTGCAAAACTTAGCGAACGCTAGCAGCGCCCCAGCCCTTCGGAAGTGGATCTTCTTAATTTGATCCACCCCTGCGGCCGTGTTTTTCTTTATTCTCCTTAGCTTTTCCACAAGCTCCCCCACAGCGATGGGCATCCATACTTGTCGCATTTCTATTTTGGGATTATTAATATGTTTCACTGGAAGCTTGGTCTGGGGTCCGACCGCCCCCCAGAGACCCGAGTACAGTGTCCCCACTGCCTCTTTTTCGGGAAGAACCACCTCCTCGTCTCGGATGGCCTTCCCCATTATAGCCAAATCCAGGAGCTTTTTGGGGCATTTCTTATAAAGCTCCTGGTATCTGGCATATTCAAATTTTTTCATTTTACTCGCCCCCTTATTTTTCCTTCTAGGTTGACGGTCCACTCCACGGTCCCTGCCGGGACCCTCACTTACATGAACGCCTTGTTTCAGTCGCTCCGTGAAGCGTTCCAACAAGGCGTTAACAGCGGACTCGTCAACTACCTCCTGGCCAGCCAGCTCCTCTATCTCTATTTCGATCGGTCTAAAATGGTTTGCCTGATTCGACTGGCTGGCCATAATAGCTCCCCTTAGATCCTCCCTCCAGTTATCCAAGCTGGAAGGAGGCTGGGGGCTTAAATCTTCCACGGCCGACTCATAGGAGCTGCCCTCGGAGGACTCCTCCGATGGGCTCTCGTCGACCGCTTCCTCCTCCCTTTGCACGGGCAGGAGCCTCCTTTTATCACTAATTTGCTTCAGAGTTTTTCCAGGGAGAAATGGCTTAATCGCAACATTCGGCTGCCGAAGGTTCTTATACCTTTCGTTCAGCCGAACGAGGAGCTCAGTCTCCTCCTTTGACCAGGCCGAGGCTCTTCTGCCTGGTCTATTCTCTCCCTGGTTTGCGCCACCAGCCTTTCTCTTTTCGTTCCTTATCTCCGGGTGCCTATGCCGTTCGTGCATAGACAAACCTCGCTTGGTGGCAAATCGCTCCCCACAGGCATCGCATATCACCCCTTCACCCTCGTTAGTCCGGGTTAACCCTTTACACTTTGGGAGGTGACACCTACATGCGTGGAGTTTCGGAAACTCCTTACCACATGTGGCGCACCTCCATTTGATCAATACTGCAGGGTGCTGTTCTTCCACATGATCCCGGAACTGCGACGCCTGCAGGAACAACCTGCCACGGCCCGAAAGGCTGCACGCAACACACTCGATCTGCCCGCCCAAAGGGAGGTCCACACACTGCCAGATCTCGTTGTCCGTTGTCAAGCCAGGGTCGTCATCATTGGCCCTCCGGTCCATAGCGGACATGTCCGCCACAGAAGCTCCAGGGCCGGGAGCTCCTGCGTCCGAGGCTGCATCATCGTCACTCAATATGGAAAAATAAAAGAATTTTTTTCCTGTTACATCAGTTCCCATCGTTTCCAATTCATAGCCATTAGATATGCCAAGTCATAAGTGCACATACCAAGGAGACCTGGCGACCCGACGGCCGCCTGACCTCCCTCCTGTTTATTGATCCGGAGGACCTTCAGGCCTCCAGATTAATGGCACTACGTACCTGTTAACCAGACTGGGGTCCAAGCCCCTCTCTCCAAACTACCACCTCGAATGGAGCCTGGTCCAGCGGCCGCCAAACCGCCTTGTCTCCTAGCTCGGGAAGGTGGGGTCGCCGCTCCCCATACAGTGTGCACCGTCACTGCCCCTGCCTTAGAGAGTCATAGTTACTCCCGCCGTTTACCCGCGCTTTTTTGAATTTCTTCACGTTGACATTCAGAGCACTGGGCAGAAATCACATTGCGTCAACACTCTTGGGGGCCATCGCAATGCTTTGTTTTAATTAGACAGTCGGATTCCCCTAGTCCGTGCCAGTTCTGAGCTGAGTGTTGAATGACGGCCGAAGAAACGACCGCGACGTCAAACGCCACAGAAGCTCCGCAGCAAGGAAGATCCGTGAGAGGCCAAGGCACGGGACCGAGATCGGATCCCGGTAACAGTAATGATACCGTTCACCTCGCCCAGGCCCGGCACGTCAGCCAGACTCACTTCTCGACCAAGCCCGACACGCCCCGCTCCTCAGAGCCAATCCTTATTCCGAAGTTACGGATCCAATTTGCCGACTTCCCTTACCTACATTAATCTATCGACTAGAGGCTCTTTACCTTGGAGACCTGCTGCGGATATGGGTACGAACCGGCGCGACACCTCCACGTGGCCCTCTCCTGGATTTTCAAGGTCCGAGGGGAAGATCCGGACACCGCCGCAACTGCGGTGCTCTTCGCGTTCCAAACCCTATCTCCCTGCTAGAGGTTTCCAGGGAACTCGAACGCTTATACAGAAAAGAAAACTCTTCCCGGATCTCCCGACGGCGTCTCCAGGTCATTTTGGGTTACCCCGACGAACACTCTTACGAGGG
>NW_027478439.1:1332500-1335000 GCF_051014685.1 Ptiloglossa arizonensis | reverse complement strand
AGATTTTCAAGCACCTCGCCAAAGTGTCTCTCTAACTGAAATTCGATGCGAAACGCTCGCTAGACGTTTAACCGGTTGAAATTTTAACGCCCGTCCGTTGCTTTTCCAGTAAAACATACTAAAGGAATACTACTAACACGCGTCGACTTCGATTCTACTTATTCTTCCCCTCTCTCGCTCACTCTCGATCTGACTCCTATTCTCCAGAGCAGAACGAAGAGAAGGAGGAGGAGGATAAGAGAACCCGGTGTTAGCAAGTCCGAGATGAATTCGAAAAAGTTGTCGTGGACTGGACGACCGGTTATACGCGCGGTCTCACGATCGACAACAGAGACATGGGGTGACCAACCTCTCGCTTTCCCTTCAGCAGTTTCCCTTCATTGTGGCAAAGTTTGTCGTTGCGTTCGAGCCGCTCCAAAGAGGATTTTAAGTACAGCACCGAAGGTTCAGAAACGTTTGCACGCACGAGCATATCTCTTACCAAACGAACCACATCGACGGGTCAAAAATTCGATTCGACGAACGTGGCCGAAGTCTTCAACGTTCGAAGATAAAGACCTCTCTCGATAGTGGTCGCGGTAAATTTGATGTGACATCGCGGGCAACGACGACCCCCGCTGGCCGACAAATCCCTGGGGCTGTGCGAACGACGACTATTAACAAATGCCACATTTCACGTGGTGGGGTGATTCATTTTTGTCCTCTATTAGTCTCTCGATTCGTGTTCCTTTCTCGACGTAAAAATCATTTCAGGCAACGTTGGGAGCGCGGCAAAATTCGATTCGGGCGAAAGACGAATATATGCGCGCGCAAACTTCAAAGTAATCGTAGGGAGCGGTGTTCACGGGCGGTCGTATTAAGTCGACGCGCGACGCCGCAACACTCTCGCGAGTCCGAACGATTACATATGGAGACGCGCAGGCAAATCGTTATTTTCGCACGTCCGCGACAATCGCCAACGAACTGCCCATCTTTCGCTCGTACGTAAGCATCTCCGTACACACCCGACTCTGAAACGTTTCCATTCTCTCCGGAAACGACGGCGGGGATTGGATAGCAACGCAAGCAGTATTAGGTTATGTGAACGACCCTCAGCCAGGCGTGGTCCAGGAATTTTATCCGTGGACCGCAATGTGCGTTCGAAATGTCGATGTTCATGTGTCCTGCAGTTCACACGTTGACACGCAATTAGCTGCGTTCTTCATCGATCCACGAGCCAAGTGATCCACCGTTCAGGGTAATCGTTATGCAATTTTGCGTTTAAATTCTCTTTGGTTCTAGTTTTGAAAATCGATGCCCGCGCCTCCGACCAAACGTAGAAAGAAGGAGGCTTGGGCGTCGCCAAATTGACGACACAAAGTCCCGACTGACGGAACACGTCGAAAGTTCGCGCACATGAACGCGAATCATTCGACGGCCGGGTGCAAAGTACATTGAAAAACCATCATGAATCGTGGGATGTGGAACCGCGGGGATAATCCCGATCAAAGGAACCACAGTCCTCACCGATTGAGCTGACGAACGCACGTGGGAGCGTCCAGATTCGAAAAAGGACTCGCAGCCGGCTCGAATCGGTCTTTCGTCCCAACTTCAAACCGCATTCGACGCGGTGCATGGGTGTCCGACTCGCTATCCGAGCTTCACAGCCGGTCCTCCCGAAGTCTTCGGACGCACATCGACGCGATCGTCAGTGGTTACCCGGGGTCCTCGTGCAGAGGTTCCAATCAGCAGGACGTTTCGTTAGAAATCGACGAAAGTCAGGAGAAAGCGGGATGCGAGAGAAAACGCAAAGAACGTTGCGGAACAAAGTCCGACGGCGTCTCGTTCCTCCTCGGTTATACTCTCGGGCGCTTTTACTCGAGCCTGGCTTCGACGAGCGAGCACACGTGCAGTCAGCATCTTTCTTCACGACCGAGGCTTCACGGAAGAATAGACGGCGGGTGACAAATAGTCGTGCAACGACCGATCTCTCTTTCTTTTTTCCGTTCAATCGTTCTCGTTTCATTATTATTATTCTCGGGAACTACCCTCGAATTATTATATATCTTGCACAAAGTAATGGACGTTTCTCTTTATTTATTTATTTTGTGCGTATCAACACCTCGCTGTTGGGTTGTTGAATAGACAAAGTAATGGACGTATTTCTTTTTTATTTTTCCTCCTCGGATAGATAGAGAGACCGACGACTACCGCACCTCGCGCAAGCGTCCACCTACCGTTATCATCCCGTTTGTCGAGAGAATCTTTGGCTGCAGGGCTCTCTACGCTTTCACGCACGGCCAACGGTGACGGACGGGAGAAACGCAATAGCGCCCTCCTCGCGTAAGCCGCCTCGCGCTTTGGCAATTTGTATCTGTTTTTTATTTGGATAACCGTGTTTCTGTATTTATCCATGATCCTTTAAGTTCTCATTTATTCATATTTCTCGTTAATGATCCTTCCGCAGGTTCACCTACGGAAACCTTGTTACGACTTTTACTTCCTCTAAATGATCAAGTTT